>NC_135497.1:185184230-185410021 GCF_052857255.1 Amblyomma americanum
GCCTTGCAGAAGAAGCGTTTTCCAACTGTTTTCAAGACCTCAAGAAGTGCTGGAAGCTGTGTATAGACTGCAAGGGAGATTATTTCGAAGGGATGCTGCAGAAATTCTTTCAATGTTAAAAGCATTTTTATAATGAACTCAGTCTCGGAACTTTACGGACGAAGGTTGTAGCACTTACAAGCGCGAAATGCTGAAACCAGATGCTCATCCTTGTGTGTTAGAATCTCGCACCTTCTTTTGCACCCTGGGCAAAGAACAAATAAGTGGTCCATACATGGTACGCGCATAAATCATCAATTGCTTCTTAAGCGTACTGTAAGGTTTCTGGCGACAGCCCGTCTGGTTCAGCTGCGTAGTCGGCCCGGGACGCCTGCAGCCGGGGTCGCTGCATGGCGATAGGCATCTTGGTTCCCACGGCCGGTCATCGCTTGGTTTATTGGATTCGAGACGGAGGATTCTGCTGCCGTTTGTAAACAACATTGTTCCCGGAAGATCGACCGTGCGGTACGGAGGCAGTTAGCGACCGCCAAAACCGAGTAGGGGTGGCTCACCCCTTCAACTGTGCCTGCTCGCCGACGCCTCGCCCATTCGGACTTCCCGGAAGACGAGTCTGAGTCCGGCTTGACAGCGTGAGAACTGTCGTTCGGACGCGAAGACAACGCTCTCTCTGGTAGGGGAGATGGTCCAGCGGCACCCTCTCTCTCCGGCGAGACATGTGACGGGGGCGTGTCCCTATGTGAAGCGGCGGGTGTGTGTGTGTGTGTGTGTGTGTGTGTGTGTGTGTGTGTGTGTGTGTGTGTGTGTGTGTGTGTGTGTGTGTGTGTGTGTGTGTGTGTGTGTGTGTGGTGTGTGTGTGTGTGTGTGTGTGTGTGTGTGTGTGTGTGTGTGTGTGTGTGTGTGTGTGTGTGTGTGTGTGTGTGTGTGTGTGTGTGTGTGTGTGTGTGTGTGTGTGTGTGTGTGTGTACGACAACGCAAGTTAGGCCACGCCCAACCTGGCGAAGACCTCCTCGAACCTGGGGAATCCTAGGGACCGGACCCTTTTTAAACCGGACGACGAGTGCCGTGAGGACGAAATCCTCGATCATCCTCAGATCTTCTCAGATCCTCCTACCTTCCCCCATCACCCTCCAATGGGTTCCTAATTCTTGTAAATAATGTAAAATAAACCCCCTGTACAGTTTCCTTCATAATAAAGTCCGACAACGTCATTCGGAGAAGGGACCTGCGGCGCTGAAAGAGTCAGCTCACTGAAGGCCCCTCATCTCCAACAGTACCTTCTCAGCCACTTGCTGCGAGAAACGCCCAGGAAAGAAATGTTTGCCTTCGTGCGTTATGAAAAGAAAATTTGTACACCCTCGGTTTTTTTTTCGCCCAAACTCAGTGAGGTCGGGTAGCGGGGATAGCGGTCGGATAGCATCTACAATACCTTCGTAAACATTTATGTTCCTAGAAGTGTCAGCGAATTAGTGTATTTAAATATCATCTGCGTAAACAAATACAGTGTAGTCCTTGCGGGTGCGATTGTGTCGCCTCATTCTACGTGATGCCCTCACTGGCACATGTGGCGTGCCAGCTTCTAAACAGGCAGATGTAAACCAAAAGTGTGCGCTTGCTGACAACGGCCATTATGTAACCATTTGTTTAATGTGTCTCATGATTTGACATTGCTAGTAGCTAGGGTGGGAGTGTGGCCGTGATCAACGCCACACTGCGGCATGTGCAATGATCGTTACCCAGTCAGTGCTGTATCATACACTCGCGAGGGAACCAAAGCCGAGGAATTAGTCGGTATCATTGAAAACGTTGGCGAGGCCGTTTCTTGCGGCCGTGATTTCTTGAGATATCTAGTTCAAGCATTAGCATAAGTATCAAAATATTGAGCCTGTACCACAGCTACACGCGCGTAGTTGTGATGAACACAGTAGAAGACGGACAGAATGTATGTTGCATGTGACCGCGTCCATCGCATCTAAGGCCAATGCCCAGTTCTGCCAATTTTTCCATGAGCATTGGAGTTGAATGAATGAAGTCGAGGTCACCTGGTCTGAGCTTTTGCTGTTCTTTCTATAGTCAAATACTACTCTAGAACGAAGCGGCTGTTTCCCGTCAGAGGACCCCCTTCCAGCCAATGGCGTCGGACGATTCTCGTGAGCCTGCTAACGTGACAATGCAGGGAGTTGAAGATGAAAGGGGACAGTCCCTCCCGCCATGGTTAGGGATAGTCCCTTCCCTCCATTGTCACGCCGCTCCCTGCATTGTCAGGCTAGCAGGTTCGTGAGAATCGGTCGACGCCATTGGTTGGAAGAGGGTCCTCTGTCGGGGAAAAGGAGCTTGGCTCTTCAGTCGTATCTGAACATAACAAGCAATTCGTAGCTCCTTGTCGTCACGGTATCTCTGTTGGAGTGCCAAAAGTTTCAGTGAAGAACTTTAGTAACAAATTTCATAGCGAGCAAATGAATGCGTATAACTAGGCTGAAATTTAACTCATGGGTGGCTATAATCTTACTCTTAAAAGACACGGGGAATGGCTCCCTCAGGCAACATGTCCTAGCTATCGCGCTGAGTTCAAACTGGATGAAAATTTAATTATTAAAAGAGACCTTCACAATCATCTTGGCTCAGGAAATTCGACAGTCAATACCCTGAGTCCAGCACCGACTGATTTCTACCGTGGCTACACCATTTTGTCTGCCCTTCTTGTCCCATAGGATCCTTCTGTCATAGGATCCTTCTCGTCATAGGATCCTTCTAGTTAAAAATTTTCTTATATGTCTATATATTTGCTTAGACCAGGCAGTTAGGAAATTCATAGGAGGAGCTTCTGTTGTTGTTTTTTCTCCCAATCGAAATAGTCGATCCCGCTGCTACTCTCAAAAGTATCTCCCAAGACCAGATGTGCTTTTCCATCCTTGCTTATCCGTATGTCGGTGCCTACGGCGTTCGGCTCCTGAGCACGAAATCATAGGTTAAACTTCAGGCAGTGTTGGCAGCATTTAGATTGGAGCCGAAATGCACAAATTCCAAGATTTCTGTGACGTTAAACAACTCCAGGAGGCTGAGATCAATCCTGTATACTGCGCGCCTCATAGTTCACAGTGCAGCTTTGGCACGTAAGAAGATCATCAATAATAGAAATCAAAAACCCGAGTTGTATGACACAATGCTTTCTGACATTCATTGCCATAGTGTTTGTTTGCACTGCCTATACCTTTCGTTGCTATAAACGGTAAGCAGACAACACACAAGGTGCTACAGGCGCACTCTATATGCTCTGCTGGTGATACTGAAAAAGTTAAGGATACAAGTTGCACGACCAAGACTCTCCTTATTTCCCCTTCAGCAGCCAGGTTATGCCTCGCAAACACATTGTTCGGCATATAGGCATTAAAAAAGTTCCTGCGCTGACATTGACCTGAGCAGTAATATCCAGAACCGTGTGAATGAGGCTGAGCGTGCTTTTGGTCGGCAAGGAAGCATGTGCAACAGAAAATCTGGTACGCCCCTTGACACGTTTACACTTCTTTGCCCACCCATGAAAGCACTCGCCTTTCTTGTAGTGCAAAGTCTTCGTCACCAAGGTTAGTCCTCTGCAAGGAAAAAGTGATAGGGTTTTAACGTAGTTTAACCGAGTAGACATGCGAAACCATGTGTTTATAGCCTCATGGTTTTGCTTTGCTGGGTCGTCGGCATGTCTGGTGACGATGTCAGTTCGAAAGTAGTATTATTTGAAGAAGACGACGATGCGAAATGCACAGCGCGGTTGTGTGCTGCAATTCAACGCAAGGTGGGATCGGCTGCAGCGATAGTTCTCTCGTGCAGTGGCCAGCGAAGCCGTTCTGCTCGCGCCGCCGCGGGTTCGAAACCCTGTCGCGACAATGTTTATTTACTTTATTTAGGCTCACAAGGTCAATTCAAGGTCATGATTTAGCGGTGACGCGGGTTTTGCAGCTTTGGTCGCAAAAAAAGCCTTCGCTCTGAAAGCCCCCCCCCCCCCCCCCCCCCCTGGTTTCATAATAGCGCCCGTCCCGCTCCATTCGCGGCTGCGCCACTCCGGCAAATTTGCCTAATCTCATCTACGCCTCTCGGCCACCCCCGGCTACGTTTTTCTTTCCTTGGTATTCACATTGTTTCCTCAGCAGATTATCGATTATTTGTCCTGGTAAGAGATGTGCCCTTATACACATAATTTCATCTAATTAACTGACGTTTGTGCCCTCATCCACGCTGCTCCATCTTCTGTCCCTCGAGACTACTCTCATCATTAGCTTCCCACAACCCGCTGCACGGTCCTTAATTTAGTTTGAAACTTTCCCTTTAGCCTCCGAGTTTCGGCCCTCTGGCAGAATTCGCCGGTTATTCAAACCTCTCTATAACAAAATGTATTCGTTTGTAACGAAACAATGGATATAATTAAACACTGGAAATTTCACTTGGCAGGTCCCATCAAATTTCATGTATCTGATATCTCGTTTTTGCAAAACAAAATTGTCCTACGAAGTCACACAACGAACTGAAAATGAACTTCACTGGCTATTTCGTGTTGACTGCATCCATTTGTAACGGTATGCAAAAGTTCTGTTGCCATTTCATGGGGAAAACTGAAAATATCGCGCATAACCATCTCTGTCGAACACCACAAAAAACATGTGCAAAATTTTCACGCCTCAAGTGGGGCCCGCGTAGAGTGTTTCTCCGGACTTTTCGTCGGCTTCGGCGTGACAAAATTTTCGCGCGATTGGCGTGGTCGCGTCGTGTGACATTTTAGAAGTGCGTTTGGTGTGCTTGACTGTACCAACGTTCCGCTGATTTCGTAGGGCCAAGATGAGGGACATCGGTGGTAAACGAAAGCGTATGACAATTTCCGTTGACCAAAAGAGCGCCATCATCGGAGCGCTGCTATATCCTTCAGTCTTGTTTATCCGTTCGCCATCATAGGTCGCTGCGGTGATGCGGTGAAGCCGTGTAGGGGCGCTGTTGTGACCAGACATAGGAACCCTCACGAGTGCGAGCAATCATGAAGGCGTCCTCACTCTCACTTCATTAAAGCCCCATCTCATGAGGGCTTCACTCGGTCAGGTGAGGGCGAGGGAGAACGAGCGCAGAAAAATATGTGAGGTTGAGGATGAGGGAGGGCAGACGTGATGACGAGACGGTGCGGGTGGGCGAGATGCACGTGGTGAGAGGGAAGGTGCATCTCAATGTTCGTGCCTGCCTTGACCTTTCATTAAGTTTTCCGCCCGGGGTGCATCCTATTTAAGAACCCGAGAGGACGCGGGAACGACTAAACGAAAACAACTAAACAATAACTATAGTTCAAAGGCGGGCTGCACGATCCGCGCGGCCCATTCACTCCGAGCTGCGTACTAACTAAACACGAAGCAGGCGAAGGCGACCGAAAACAGAGCGGAACTAAGGGAAACGGAGAAAAGGCTTCAGCGAGCGACGAAGAAAGCGCCGACTTACAAAGCAGGCGGCACTGTGTTTGTCGACACGAAGCCATGCTGCAACAGACGACCCACACAATTTGCGCCGAATGTACTGATTCCCATATATCACCGTGGAAAAGCTTCCCAACCAAAGACGCAAAGCGCCGGATTTTTCCGGGTTCCAACGAAAAAGCGCTTTTACGAAGGAGTGATGATTGCGGGCACACTGAAACGTAAAGCGGCAGGCAAAAATGCGGGGGGTAGGGGGGGGGGGGGGGGGGGGGGGGCACTTACGTGTGTGATGAGATAGCATAGCGCCACATGTCGCCTGAGCACGACAAATTTCCGGTCTGGTATCATCATTTCTGGATTAGTTGACGTCAGACCGGGTTAATGTCATTTCCAGCACGGTGACGTCACTTCTCGTTCGGTGACGCTCTAGTACCCTATGTAATGAGTCATGACCAGTCGTGACTGGTCGTCTGATTCATACACACGTATGCAGTTGCCGCACACAGCATCTGTCACTTCCGCCCTAGTGACATCACTTCCGGTCAATATCATGAGTCATGATTGGTCATATGACTCATTCACACATTCACAGTTGTCACGAACAAAACCACGGCACCCCCGTATTGCCTCCACTTCATCAGCCTAGGCCGGAGCGACATCACGGCGTCAACACAAAGTGCGCCGACGAGCTCCTTATGCTGTCGTATAAAAAGAATGTCCGAATGCTGCTGATGGAAGCGGTTCGCCCCTCTCGAGCATGTGCGCATGCTACGCTGAGCCTCCGAGTCCCGAGACACCCTACTCTGCGCGCCTACCACGCTACCCCTTCGACGAGCAGCGAGTGGGTCAGTGAAACGATCAAGCCACAGCTGGACACCAGATTAAGCTCCCAAGCCATTGCTTTGCAGTTACCATTCACCCTGCCTGCTGCAGACACAAAAGAAGGGTGAAAGGCCGTTGTGCCAAGCCCCGCTCGTCAGTGCGTGCACACCATAATGCGTGGAATAGAAGTCCTCAGCGCTGCACCCAACTTCTCCCCCTAGGACGGTTCGCATCGCCATGGTAAAGGGTTTTTTGCTGTGCAGAAAAGCTGACTTACGGAGTTTTACAAAGGGTCTATATCATAATCAGACCTCGAATAGAATGAAAACTGGAATAAATCAGAACTGGAATAGATTGACGAGTGAACGAAGAAAGCTCTGACACCTCCACCGCGTCAATAAAATTCATCGCCTCCAATTTTTCATCGCTGTTCTTGCCTAGGGCTGTGTTCTTTCGAGGTTGTCCCCCCTTCCCCATCCCCCCTAGTAATTTTTAAAGTTATTCGCCGCCTCTTTACACCCTTTTCCTGCCCTTTTCGGGTGGGTTAGGCGACATTTTAAAGCGAAAGATTTACTACTCCCCTCCGTAGCTTCTTCGCCGTGTGCGCCGTGTGCGCGCATTTGACCTTGGACCGAGGAGACACCACGTGACAGCTATGACGTCTTGACATCACTCAGCCGTTGCCGCCGCTCAAACCGAGCGCTCGCCTCTGTTTCTATAGGCCGTCGGCGTTCATTGTGTTCATTGGCGTTGGCGTTGACAAAGTTCTGGACTCCGATGATTTTGAGGAACTGACTGACTGAAAAACTATATTTTCAAAATATATACAGGGAGCTAGTGGAGCGGTCCTTAAGGGTCCGTTCCTTAAAAATGCTAAATGGGCTGCTCATTAGAGCAGCCCATTGGCGGTAGCTGCTGCTCGGGCGCGCCCGACCAGGGCCTTTTGGCTCGCCAGGTCAGAGCAGCCGAGCAGGGCCGCCTCCAAGTCCTCCCGGGTAGGGTTGGGTATATGGGGAAAATGCGGAGTTGATTGGCATGCCCACACCATGTGGTAAATGTCCGAAGACCTTTCCCTGCAGTGCGGGCACTCCCCTGTGCACACAGGGTCGAAATGTTTGATTACTGCCGGGCACAGAAGTGTTTTAGTATAAAGGCGATGGAGTAATTTTTCCTCCGGCCTTCGTGAGGCCCTTGCAGGGCTTAGGGAAGATTTTGAGGAAAGTAAGGGCGCATAACTGGCTCCCTGGGTCAGTGGACGCCTCAATCGTGCTTTGAGGCACGTGGCGGAGGTGAGAGAGAGAGAGATGCGGGCGGCATGCATTAGCGCTGACAACGTTGGGGCAGACACGCGGCCCTACACCACAGATTTCGCTCTCTAACCAGGTTCAGCAGTAGTTAAACCGCAGCTAATTTTTTTTTTTTCGCGGCAGGTTTTTGAGACGAAGTGCCACTCGTTTTGAGTTTCATCCTGCGCTTTAGTTGTTTTTGTTTTGTTTTGTTTTGTTTTACCTGTTATTTCTCGCCCCATCTGCAGTCATGTCCTTTGTCGCCCTCCCTATTTCCGCCCTTCACTCTGGGCGGAAAAAAATCTTAAACTAAATGCCAGCGCTCGTCTGTACGCGCATCTCTCATTGTGTACCGTCTATCCCGTGTATTCTTCGCTTCCCTTTCGAGATATAGCTTGAATGTTTACGTGTCCTTCCTTTATATCTCCTTTGTTTACTACGAGGACGAGACGGCGTGAACAATGCGAGCCGGACAGATTTCTTGGAGGAAGTCAGTGCGGGCAACGAGAGTGAATCGCGCCAGGGATATGGCAGGCAAGCGGTTCTCCTGCCGGGGTCTGATACTTCGAGAGTGGTGGCGGCGGCCCCGATGATGCGGGCGCCAAGCTCAATGGAACCCGCGACACCACATCACTCCCGCAGCAAGCACATGCCGCCCAGCGGATCTCCTTGCGACCAGACCTTTCAACTCAGCAAATTTCCTGGCTGGAATTTTCCCGGCACTCTCCTCTGATTTGCTACGCAAAGCGTTGTGAGAACTTTTCGCCGCTTTTCACGTTCCTGATTATCCGGGCACAGTTCATTTTAGCCGCTTCTGGAATATACCAGACTGACCCGGCTTTACCAGAGATCGGTTACAGCATTACCATAGTGCCTGAGCTATTTCTCGCGGCCCATCTTGGCTACTGAGAACTTCGACGTGCTAAACAAGCTGAAAGCGACTCGACACAGCGCAAAGCGGACGCAGTGACCAATAGTTTGCACCTAGTGCGACTCAATAACATGGACACACATATCAAATAAGCAGAAGTAACATGTAATATCAACAGTACTGATTATGAGGGTGAGAAAGGGCAAAGGAATTTTGCAAAATGAGGGTGAGAGTGAGGGAGGAAAGGCGAAAATGCGGGCATTTGTCCACCTCTGGTTTCGGCCAGCGTGCTCGTGAGTCATGCGGGGAAGCCAAATAAAGCAGGCATTCATGACACAATAATCGCCGCGCGTCTGCTATACCGCCGCCCGTATCAGCGCGAAAAAAACACGGGGCTTAATATTCAAAGTAATATCTCTCTGTCGTTTACGTTATTCCCCCTAAAACTAGGCGCCGAAGCCTGTGCAAGCCACGATAGAAACGGGTGCGCGTTGACGAGGCCAGCACATCCGGCCACATCCAAGGCGTTCATTGCGCATGTCCAAAACCCCTTTAGCGGAGTAATGTCGACAAGAAAAGACGTCTTCCGAATTTTCAGTCTCCGTCTTCTGGGTGCTGAAGCTGATATGGGCCGCGCTAAAAGCAGGCGCGCGGCAGCGATTCCGTCGCGAGCACCCGTTCAGCGTGGCTTTGGATGCAGCAGCCGTTTTGGACGCACAAGTACAGGACAGTGGCCACAGCGACGCCTGCACACACTGTCGGCAGAATATGCACCAAGTATGTTCTCGGTCTGCATGGTGACAGCTAAGCGAGTTGACATGCGATAGTTGCCCTCATCGCTGCTCATCATGCAGCGATGGCGTAGAGGTAGAGCATCCGCCTCGTGGGCAAGAGGACCGGCGTTCGAATCCCGGGGCCGCGCAATTCTCTACCGGTATTGAACAAAAAAAAAAAACTCCGCGTGTCGATGGACTTGCATATCCAGGCCTGGGGTGCGTGCCTGATTTCGGTGACCAGAACCGACAACGCACTCCCTCACCAGAACAGGATTTGGCCACCCGGGTGTAGTACTTGGCCACAACCTTCTACGGACAAACCAATTAACTCTCAGCCCTCAGTCCCCAGCGGCTGCGGAGCAACTGACCAAGGCGGCGGTCAGACCTGTGACGCAGCGGAGGTTGATAAGAATCTGAACCTCGCAACGTAGAACCTTATCCAGTCAGGCAAGCCTAGCAGTGCTGCTCGAGGAAATAGCGGGCATTAAATGGGATGTCATAGGGCTTGATGAAGTTAGGACAGACGAGGCGTATACACTGCAGTACTAAACGGCAGGCACACACTGTGCTGTCGCGGATTAGCGGATAGACGAGAACTAGATGTGGGATTCCCAGCCAATCAGGATATAGCTGGAAACATAAAGAAGCTCTATGGTATTTACGAGAGGGTGGCAGCTATCGTAATTAACCTCAATAGGAGGTACAAGCTGAAGGTGGTGCAGGCCTACGCGCCAACACCCGGCCATGATGACCAAATCATTGAAAGCTTCTATGAAGACGTGGAATCGGCAATGAACAAAGTAAAATCGCAGTTCACTGTACTGATGGGCGACTTCAATGCGAAGGTGGGAAAGAAGCAGGCTGGTGACCCGGCGGTAGGCGACTATAGAATAGGCTCTAGGAATATCAGAGGAGAGGTATTAGTAGAGTTCGCACATAGAAGTAATTTACGGATCGTGAATACCTTCTTCCGCAAACAATACGTCAGGAAGTGGACATGCAGGAGCCCCGATGGTGAGACTAAAAATTAAATCGATTTCATTCTGTGCGCTCACCCTGGGGTTGTGCTGGATGTGGATTTAGTCGGAAAGGTGCAGTGTAGCGAGCACGGAATGGTAAGGTCTCGAATTAGCCTAGATTTGAAGAGGGAACGGAAGAAACTAGTGAACCGAAAGCCCATTAACGAGTTAGCGGTGAGAGGGAAAATAGAGGAAACTAAGATTTCACTGCAGAACACATATTCCAAGGAAGACTATTTTAATTATCAACCAATGAATGATAATCTCACTGATTTATTACAGAGTGCGCCGTAGAAGTAGGTGGTAGGATGGCTCGACAGGATACCGGCAAGCTATCTCAGGAGACGAAAGATCTGATTAAGAAACGCCAAAGCATGAGGGCGTCTAGCCCTAGAGACAAAATACAACTAGAAGAGCTATCGAAGTTAATACATAAGCGCCGGGGGGGCACCTCACATAAGGAAGTTTAATATAGAGAGAATCGAGCATGCTCTCAAGAACAGAGGTAGCCTAAAAGTGGCAAAGCGGAAACTAGGCATAGGTAAAATTCCACAATAGATCATATTCACACTATCAACCAGGTGATAGAGAAATGCGCAGAATATAACCAACCCCTATATATAGCTTTCATTGATTACGAGAAAGCATTTGACTCAGTGGAAACCTCAGCAGTCATACAGGCATTGCGGAATCAGGGTGTAGAACAGCCTTATGTAAAAATACTGGAAGATGTCTCTACAGCATATGCACAGCTACTATAGTCATCCATTAAGTCAGCAATAAAATTCCAATAAGGGAGGGCGTCAGGCAGGAAGACACGATCTCGCCAATGCTATTCACCGCCTGTTTACAGAAGGTATTCCGAGGCCTGAATTGGGAACAGTTAGGGATAAGAGTTGATGGAGAATACCTAAATAATCTGAGGTTCGCCGATGACATTGCCTTGCTGAGTCACTCAGGAGATGAATTGCAAATCATGATCAATGAGTTAGACAGGCACAGCAGAATGGTGGGTCCAAGAACGTACATGCAGAAAACCATAGTAGTGTCCAACAGTCTAGCAAGGGAACGGCAGTTTACAATTGGTAGCGAGGTGCTGGAAGTGATAAAGGAATATGTCTACTTAGGGCAGGTAGTTACCGCTGATCCGGATCATAAGAGAGAAATAACTAGAAAAATAAGAATGGGGTGTAGCGCATATGGCAGGTTCTCTCGGATCTTCAATGGCAGGTTACCAATATCCCTCAAGAGAAAAGTATACAACAGCTGCATCTTACCGGTACTCACCTACAGGGCAGAAACGTGGAGGCCAACAGAAAGGGTTCAGCTCAAGTTAAGGACAACGCAGCGAGCCATGGAAAGAAAAATGATAGGTGTAACGTTAAGAGACCGGAAGCGGGCAGAGTGGGTGAGGGAACGAACGCGGACTAATGACATCCCAGTCGAAATAAAGAGGAAGAAATGGGCTTGGGCAGGGCACGTAATGCGAACGCAAGATAACCGCTGGTTCTTAAGGGTAACGGAGTGGATTCCAAGAGAAGGCAAGCGTAGCAGGGGGCGGCTGAAAGTTAAGTGGGCGGATGAGATTAAGAAGTTTGCAGGCAAAGGGTGGATGCAGCTGGCAAAGGACAGGGTTAATTGGAGAGACATGGGAGAGGCCTTTGCCCTGCCGTGGGCATAGTCTGGCTGATGATGATGATGACTATGAGTTGCCCTCAAGGTCACCTACAGCAATAACGAAGCAATGGCTATAACGAAGTAAAAGCGAGGTCCTTTCAACATCTTTATGACGAGGTATTGATAATTGCTACTGTTCACTACTTGAAAAATCCTGCCAAATGCATTCCAACACTTTCTTGCTGTCCTGCTAATTTCTTTCTCACGGTTGGTATCTACTGTCGTTACTTCGGCCAGATAGATCCACAGCTAGCCTTTGTGAAAAATATAGAGCCCATGGGGTTTGCTTCTAAGCTGTGTAGTGGGGATCTTGTACCACACGCGGATGTCGCAAGCTCTGATGGCATGACGAGGAAAGATACTCTCATCCTCCAGAGATTTTCAACTCCGGCGATGCAAAACGGGCCATGCTGCATGGTCCAGTGCAAATCCGACAGGCTGTATATTTTAACGCGGCAGCGTTAAGGAGCTCGTGTCGCAGAAAAGCCGGTGTCGTCGGCGTCAGCCGTGAGCGAAAAATCCCTCCTCCTCCTCGCCGCAATGTATGCCACTGCCCCAACAGATAGCGTGTGACGGCAAAGCAAGGAAGCGAGGCCTATCTCACATATCTCTGCGGACACCCGACCCGCGCCGTAAGAAAAAGAAAATGAAATTAAAATTAATTTCATGGAAAGGAAGTGACGCGTCTGACATATCTCTCGTTCGGGCGCAGTGGGGCCGTGCGGGCGCGCAGGAATCACGCGCTGAGCGGCGAAAAACGCAGCGCGCATCCAAAGCGCATTCACCACGAAGCTTGAGGCTTGCTGCCCGTTCGTTCGGCGCGAAAGCTATGCTGGCGTTCGTGGCATCGGGTTTGTCGAGAATGATGAGCCGACGAACTACGACCGCAACTTGAGTCACGCGCGTTTCGGCAAGGCGCCTGGCAGCGCTTCTACGTGGCTTGTCGCTCCGCGCGTCCGTTTCACCGTACGTAGCAGAGTGATTTGCCTAACGGGCAAGGCGTCGCGCTGAACGGGCGATAGCGTTCCGTGGACTCCCTGGAGTGCTGCAACACGCTGTCGCGTTCCACTCTTAAAGGCGAAGCTTAAGCGTCCTCCAATTTTTTTTTTTTTACAGTGGCTGTACCCCCCCACCCCTTCTTCACCTCTTTCCAATACCACACTACATGTTATAAACTGCCATTCCTTCTCCAGAATGTTGAACATCACTGCTGGCATGCATCCTCGCATTAATCTGTGAGGATACTGTTGTAACTAGTTTCTTTAGATCCTCAATCATGCGCTGCAATTCACCACTTGAGTTGTTCAGCACTCAGTAACTTCAACGTATTGGTTCAGCACCGCCTTTCGCATTTCTGACAGAGCCGCTCTCCTGGTATGAGCCGCAAAGAAGGTTGGCGGTCTGCGAGAGCCGTTGTGATCACCACAGTACCCCGGCGTTTTGTGCTATGCCCAGAAAAAGGATTGCAGCACTGCTTCGATGCCACTAATGGGGTGTACTTCTAACGTACATGATTACTAATGGGCACATATCGTTGTAATATCATGAGTAAGGGTTAAGATGCGCCCTTCAGTTTCAGATAGGTCTTCCACATTTATGTTGCTCTTCCTCCTTGTCTGTGTTGTTTTGTGGCAGCCTTTTGGTCCGAGTGAACATGCAGGAAGCGGACATTCTGCAAAAATAATTATAATACACTTTGAGACCGCACCGAAATTTCTAAATGTTAGCATGCACTGAATGGCAATATGGCAGCGCGATTAGTGTACATCAGTCGCAAGCAGCACAGTCTCGCAATTTTCAGTTCTAAGACAACGAACTGAGAGAGCAGCGGTACTCTAAAGCTGGAGGAATTCAGTTGCTTGGAAGGAAAGTGAAGCATGGGAGGGAAAAAATTGTGCACTTTTACCTGCACACCTCTCTTAAAGTGGCAAAACCAAAACATGGAGAAAGCATAACAAAACAATGTATTAAAATTCTTGAAACTTACCTTGTTCTCCAGAAAACAGAGACGTAGATTTACGACCTCGTTCGCCTCGGATTGTTTCCGCCATGGGCACTGCCACACTAAAAGCAAGCTCTGTTCCCCTGCCGAAGAGATTCTCTGCCCTGTTAACGTTGTGGAACACTTGCCACTCTGTTCGAGCTCGGACCCAGGCACTTATATCTGATAGACCTCGTTGCTCTTGCAGGATTAAGACCATGACTGGAGCACTTTTGGTCCTCATCTCTAGTTAAGGCCGGTTCAGACAGGATTGCGGACAGTCAGAGGAGACCAGCTCCGGCATGGCGCTGATGTCAATGATTTGAACAACCTGCAGCGGCCCTGACTCGACACCAGCCAGTCAAGTGCGTTAAGCACTGACGTTACAGTATATATCCATGTGTATCATGCCCAAACCAGCTCTCTGTGGGAGCCGGGCTTTAGCGTGCGGAGTCCCTCGATCCTCACGAAATGCTGCCTCGTCATATTTATTTGTTTTGTTTTGTTTTTGTACCCATGCACTCAGCAGATTTGTGGATTTCCGGGGCGGGCAGTGTCCTGGCCCTGCGCAGCATAGTAATAGTAAATTAAAGTGCTGACTTTGTCAGTGTTTGCAATCGGCGGAACTTACGCTGCAGTGAACCGCAAGCACGGAGATGCCGGCGTTGAACTGAGACTTGAAAAATTATTTTCTCGCTTCAAACAAAAAGTACTCCGATAACATTTTCAGAAATAAAGGCTATTGATTGATACTTTGAAACATACTATCTTTCATATTTTTACTAGGAACACCTCACTACGCAACAGACGGCTGAATGTGGCTCAGAACGCGTATTTTCTGATAATCAAAGTTGTTTAGCTTACGTGCACACCTTACGTTTCTTGATTTCTGCAATAATTTTATTACATTCGTTGCCTTGTGAACAACATGGGAAAATAGTTGAAATGACTACTGTATGAACGTACATTTAGATAAAAATTTAATCAAAATGAAACAAATTTCGTTCACTCTATTTCGTAAAAGAGCACATGTGATAGTTGTTCGAAAAAAGTTTTATAGGCATGCGTCTAAATTTTTATTTTTTACAATTTCTTTTCTGAGACTAGGATATGCTACTGCTTGCAAACTTAAGATGGCGGCCACGGCGCGAATAATTTTTTTTCGCGAGAAATAAGCTGGGAAAATGTTATTCGTGATAACTCGATTACCCGCAACTTTTCCCAAAGAAATCGAAAATGGTCGAGTACACAGCCTGGATACGCATACGCATACGCATGGTGCGAGCATGAAAAAGTCGCCGAGAAGGGCTCGCCAACTTTCGCGCGTGATTATGGGTTCTCTGCTGCATGTAAAAGTGTAATATATGGTTTCGGTGTCCATGACAACACAATGCAGTGATGGAGCGAGTTGATTTGCTCTCCTCGGAAGGTGTTTCAGAGCCCCTTTAAGGAAGGCGGGGTGGAGTGGCGTTTTTTGACCTTTTTACTCATTTAAGCCAGTGTTGAGTATACAATGAACGAACGAAATCTTTCTCCTGAAGTTTCAGTGCCAAGCAGGCCAACAGAGCGACCGGCCCGGGCCAGTGTTTGACGCCGAAGTTAGAATAGACGTGCTTCCGGGTCTGCCATCCACGACTCCGTCTTCCATCGTACACGTCTCTTTATGAGTACCTACGTTCGTCTATACCTTGTCAGCTCGCTTTCAGAGGTCTCGCCGAGAGAGCGGTGAATCGTCTAAATATCCTAAACGTATTCCGTTTAGAGCAAAATCTATGTCGAATTACTTGGGCGGAATGTACCTGCGCATTTTAAATATTTGCATCGTTTATTTGAAAGTTGTGGTAAAAGCAAGAAATGTACATTTTGCCGCAATACCTACACTAATACTGTTGGCATGGGTATCTTCTCCCTTATTTTCTGCCTCGCATGACAAGTAGCGACCCCCCCCCCACACACACACACACGCACACGCACACGCACAAACACACACGCGCGCGCACGCACGCGCACACACACACACACACACACGCACACGCGCGCGCGCACACGCACGCACGCACACAGAGGAGGGAGTGAAAGAAGAAAGATGTAACGTAGTGGAGGGCTCCGGAATAATTTCAACCACCAGGGGATCTTTAACGTGCACTGACATCGAACAGCACACGGGCACCTTAGCGTTTCGCCTCCATCGAAACGAAGCCTCCGCGGTCGGGTTCGAACCCGGGAACTCCGGATCAGTAGGCCACTGGTACCCACAATACCGTGATCGAATTAATAGAGGCTCAACGCACCAACCAATTAGTCCGCCTGAGTCGCACGCAAACAGGACAATGCCTACTGCGACAGCTCCGTCTCAATCCACCCATCCCCACCCCAACAAGTCCTACAGCTTACATGATTTCTCTGCGCACGCAGGATCACATACATCAGAAGCCCCTACCGCGCAATATGAGCGCTAGCCTCCATCAGGGTAGGCGGCAGGCTCGAGCTAACTGTTACACCAAAACATACAGCAACCGCTCCGATATCCTTTATGTCGACGTGGCAGAAAAGGTAGTGGTTTTTTTTTTTAAGTAGGATTCTTCACGGCAGTCGCAGCCTAAGTCACGTGTTGTCATATATGGTTAATCTGATGCTTCTTACTGGAGATTTTCCTGCAGATCTAAAGATAGCAAAAGTAGTTCCCGTGTATAAAGGTGGCGGTGCAGCAAATATTAACTATAGGCCAATTTCCGTCTTGACTATTTTCTCTAAAATATTTGAGCGCGTTGTCAATGACAGACTCACTAGTTTTTTTTTTTCAGAAACATGGAATAATACCTGACACCCAGTATGGCTTTCAAGCAGAAAAATTTACAGAACAGGCTCTTCTGCATATAAAAGATAAAATTATTGAAAACCGAAAAAGAGCTCCTAACACTGGGTCTATTTATAGATCTTGGGAAAGCGTTTGATACTGCACAACACGATATATTATTAACGAAGCAATAGATCTGTGGGATTAGGGGTGTAGCGCTCAGACTACTTGAAACATATCTGAAGGGTAGGTCCCAGTATGTAATTATAAACAACTGTATGTCTAGTAAAATGGAGTTACAGTACGGCGTCCCTCAAGGATCCATTCTGGGGCTTTTACTATTTCTTATATACGTGAACGATATAACTATGATACCAGGATCTCCTCAATTAATCATGTACGCAGATGACACTAATATATTCTTTACGGGAGCAACAAAAGCATGCTTAGAAAAATCTGTAAATGAATACTTACTAAAACTATCTACGTGGCTGCAAGCCAATCGTATAAGCCTAAATATAACAAAATCTAAATACGTAATTTTCAAACCCACAAGCAAGCGAGATGACAGTCCCATCAACATCAGGTACGACGGCAACCCGCTGGCGGAGGTCACCGAGCAAAAGTTCTTGGGGGTATGGTTCAGTGGTGATCTCTCATGGAACACCCACGTGGATAGCCTTAAGTCCGAATTATCACGGTTTACAGACTGCCTCTACCGAATTCAAAACTTAATTCCATCTTGGTTGAAGCTGACATTATATTATTATCTGTTCTACTCTAGAATAAGCTATAGTATACTAGTTTGGGGCACAAAAACTGACTCAAATTACAACAAATTAATTACTTTGCAGAAGAAAGTGCTACGCATATGCGAAACTTACTATGAGGATAAACGAAAACTAAGAACTCACCCACTTTTAAGTAAGCACAATATTCTGAGGGCAGACCAGGTATACTACTTCAAGCTGCTACAATGGATACATGAGAACAGACTGCATAACGTACCTACGGAGAGTGTAAGCCCGTACGACATCAGAGATCTGAAAATAAGAATGCCAATAGTTAGAAAAAACTATGGCCGGCAAACACTACCCTTTCAGGTTACCAAAATGCTCAATAGAAGAAACATTTTCGTTAATTACAATAAACCGTTCCCTGCCTTCCAAAAGGATTGTAAGAGAGCTCTTTTGTCCAGTGATGTCTACTCTTCCCACTAATACCTTTTCCGTGGAAGTGTAGTGTATAGATGTTTTGTCTCTTTTGTAATTAATCATGCTCCCTTTGCCATCTCCCATTTTTCTTACTTGCGATGCATGTACTGTTCGTATATGTGCGGATATTTGTTCATGGACATATTTTCTTTCTGTGCTTGAAGGGGAAGAGGAAAGGGGAAAAATGAGAAAAAAATCTCTGATTTAGTGTATTATGTTGCATATGTATCATGATTCTTATCATTTTTATGTTGTACCCATTCTACATTTATAGTGCAATTTTCTCGTTGAGTGCCCTTTCCTTTTACAGATGTATCTTTGTGTTTCTTGTATGCAGTGTTTGTGTTTTGACCAATGATATTGTTTGTGTGCCGCCCAGCCGCACTGTTATATATATATATATATATATATATATATATATATATATATATATATATATATATATATATATATATATATATATATATATATATATATATATATATATATATACAAATTTTTTGCCTCTTGTCATGCACAGGGGGCTCAGGCCTCGTCAGGCGATACCAAGCCTTTAGTCTCAGCCCTCTCTTAGGCAAATGTCTAAGAAAGAAAGAAAGAAAGAAAGAAGGAAAGAAAGAAAGAAAGAAAGAAAGAAAGAGAGAAAGAAAGAAAGAAAGAAAGAAAGAAAGAAAGAAAGAAAGAAAGAAAGAAAGAAAGAAAGAAAGAAAGAAAGAAAGAAAGAAAGAAAGAAAGAAAGAAAGAAAGAAAGAAAGAAGACGGCACTGTGGGGGCCACCGCCACTATCCGAACTAATTCACCTGCAGAGGCGGAAGGAGCCGCCATCACACTTGCGCTGGCCCACTTCACCATTGACAAAAACATAACCGAAATTTTCACAGATTTCCAGGCCGCATACCACCACTACTTAAAGGGCGTGGCGACGCCGGCCACACACCGTATTCTTGCCACAGCCACCTCTCTCGACCGAACGGTTACTCTGTCGTGGATCCCTGGGCATGCCTCGATCCCCGGTAATGAGCGCGTTCATGCACTGGCCCGAGAACTCTCCTCCCGGACCCCGGACGATCAGGTACCCAATCCTGCGCAAGAGGCCCCATCGATCCTTTATACGTATCATCAAATCACCGCATTCTACAAACGCAGCCGCATGACATTACCACCAACCCACAGTACTTTGTCGCCCTTATCCAGCACCACATGGCGACAATTACAGACGGGCTGCTTTATTTCACCCTACCCTCTCTTATGCTTTCACCTCACATTTCGTCCTCATTGTAACGCCTGTTGTGTGCCCAGATCCACACTTTTCCACTACCTTTGGGAATGTCCTTCCCCACAGGCAGTACCCCCATCCCCAATCCCACCCATTCTTCCCAGGAGGCAGCTTTACGCACTGCTCAGCCCGCCGGCCAGAAATGGCTGGTAGATCGGGCCTTATGCACAAGCCCGTGGACTCATGGACCAGTAGGAGACCATCGTAGAAGATTTTTTTCTTTCCTTTTTTTCCAATCAAAGCTGTTTCCATCCATCCATCCATCCGAATCAGTAGCCGAGTGCCCTAACCCCTCAGCCACCACCAAGATATGTTTCATTTCTTTAAATTGTCCGGACGAGGCATCGCGCCGAACGGAGAATGGCGTTCCGTGGATTCCTTGGCAACGCTGCAACACGCTGTCGCGTCCTGCTCTTAAAGACGACGCTTAAGCGTCCTCCAATTTTTTTCACTTTCCTTCCCTTACGTGGCGGTTCGGCTGTCCACAGAGATATATGAGACAGGCGTCATTTCTCATGGTTTGACCTCTACCTACATTCAAGGTGAAACTTGCGGCCACTGAGCTCTAGCTACATTCAAGGTCAAACTTGCGGTTCCGCTGACGGCTCGAAAAGCTGGCGTAGTGAAGTTTTAAAACCTTCCAAACCTGTCGGGTTGTTTCCGGAGCGTGTGCAACCCGCACATATACCGTCGCGAGAAAAATGCATCCCGGTCGACATCGGCGGCCACCAACGTTAATCGCACTGGGCAGGCATTAACCCCCCCCCCCCCCCCTACCCCCCATTAACAACCAGCACTCTGGAGGCAGAAGAGGCAGCCATCTCTCTCGCAATACTCTCCATTGAGAATCAAGAGCAAGAAACAAACCTACATAATCACCAGCTCTCCAGCTGTCTGCCGCAATTACGGCAGGTACAGAATATGCGCCCTCGCACATGATATCCTCAAAAGCAGAGCACACCAACCAGCTGATGTTATTTCCACACCTGGTCACCACCACCTCCGAAGAAAACCAGCGCGCGTGCTATCGCCCGAGCTTATTATAACCGAGTCCCGCACGACGGCTCCAGACCATCAGAGCCGGTGTTCGCACAGTATAGTGTGCATTCCTTCAACACCATCGGCTTAATCGACACGCGCATCTCTCGCCACACAAACACCCGACGCGGAATCGAGGAAGGTGGTGGTGAAAACTTTAATGGACACAGGGCAGTTTAGGACGCGCAGGTCATTGGGCCCCCGCACGGCCCCACTGCACTTGAGGAAGCGGTTGCATGGAAACTGCTCCACACCAAAGCCTGTAACCGCTTTCTTAGGCTCCCCAGCTGACAGCAGAGGCCGTAGAAGCTCTGTAGTGAGGGTCCCTCCCCGCACAGGGGGCAAAAAAAAGTTCATCACACCTGCCATCCCCTCCTTCCTTAAGCCATTCCCTGAAGGCGCGATTGGGGTGTCCACAGAGTGTGAGTCAGTGCCCACCGGCAAGAGGGGACGCTCTTTGACAGCTCGCCGTTTTATGTGTCGCTTTGTTGTTATTTTCGAGATGCGTTGATAAGTAAGATCAATTAGTTAAAAACTATACGCAAGTTCAGAAAGTACATGCTACCTGTCTGTAGTTGAGACATTTTACGCGACTACACAGATAAATTTAGGAAATCTTAAGAACCGTAGCGAGCCTCTGAAAGGTTGTTCAGAAGGAAGGCCTGACCGGCGAACAGTTTTAGCAAGCCGGCTTTGGGGCAGGCAGTCTGTGGATGGGGTATCTTCTGACATTAACAAACTTCCGTTTGTGTGTGTGTCGTTGACAGTCCGTGCTATGGTGCGGCGCGAATAGCGCATTTGCTTCAAAGGGGGAGATTGTATTATAACAGAAGAATTCGGGGCCGCAGGCCCGTGTGTCCCCGCACGACTCAGATAGCGCTTAAGTGTTTACTACCTGGTTTAGTCCATCATGCTGGATTCCTTTGGTACCTTTGTCACATTGTAAAAACCGTCTCTTCGTGACATAACACGTATGCTGACAAGAGACTGTTTTGTTTTGGCTCATGCTATTGATGGACAACCACGGGAGAGGGGCGGTTTTGTCTTCCCAAATTTGTCCTTCGCTTCCTCGTTGTTAGCTTTGAAGGGTATTTTACACACGCAGCGTAAACCCAGCGTCGCTGTCGTCCCATGTCAGTCTTAAAAAAAGAAAGCGGATTAGCTCAGCTAATTCATAATATAAAGCGAAAGCTGTCGAAGTTATTTTGTTTTCATTGACGTTGGCGTTCACAACGTCCTAGACACTGGTGATTTTTGGGAAATGAACAGCGCATAACTGGCTGCCTGGCTCAGTGGATGCCATTCGCGCTTTGAGGTACGTTGCGTAGCTGTACTGAGAGGGAAAAAAATTGGTTTTTCCAGAAAGGAAATGGCCCAATACCTGTCTCACATATCTCGGTGTACACCCGAACCACGCCGCAAGGGAATGGAGAAAGAAGGAAGTGAAAGAACAAAGGAAGAGGTGCCTGCGTGGAGGGCTCGGGAATAAGTTCGACCACCTGGGTATCTTTAACGTGCACTGACATCGCAGATCCGGAGTTCCCGGGTTCGAACCCGACCGCAGCGGCTGCGTTTTTATGGAGGCAAAACGCTAAGGCACCCGTGTGCTGTGCGATGTCAGTGCACGTTAAATATCCCCAGGTGGTCGAAATTATTCCGGAGCTCTCCACTACGGCACCTCTCTCTTCCTTTCTTCTTTCACTCCCTCTTTTACCCCTTCCCTTAAGCCGCGGTTCACGTGTCCAACGATATGAGACAGATACTGCGCCATTTCCTTTCCCCCAAACCAATTATTATTATTATTATTATTATTATTATTATTATTATTATTATTATTATTATTATTATTATTATTATTATTATTATTATTATTATTATTGTTATTATTATTATTATTGTTGTTGTTGTTGTTGTTGTTGTTGTTGTTGTTGTTGTTGTTGTTGTTGTTGTTGTTGTTGTTGTTGTTGTTGTTGTTGTTGTTGTTGTTGTTGTTGTTGTTGTTGTTGTTACTGACATCGCACAGCACACGGGCGCCCTAGCGCTTTGCCTCCATAAAAACGCAGCCGCCGCGATCGGGCTCGAACCCGAGAACTTCGAATCAGTTGTCGGGCGCCCTAACACTGAGCCACCACGGCGGGTGGAAAATGAAATGAAAACTGGTTTTAAGGAAAGGAAATGACGCCTGTGTCACATATCTCGGTGGATATCCGAACCGCACTGTAAGGAATGATTATGAAATAACTTTAATTGCACCCGTCAAGGAATTAGAGGGTGGTGAAGTGGTTGTTGTTGTTGTCCTCATACTATGGCACATGTCCACATAGGGGGATTGGCCAAGAATTGGGGGGCACAGAGAGTTTTTGAGGTAAATAATTCCTGGACGAAATTAAAATGAATGGTGAGGACGGAAGAAGTAAACAAAAAGGAACAACGGAATGAAACGGGAAATGCAGAACGCACGCACGAGATCGAAGCTGATGTTTATAGCCGAGTAGTTAAATGATAATGATAATTGTAAGAATAAAAATATATTGAAAAAATTAAAAAATTAACAAGGTAGCCGTCTTGATTCCATTAAAAAATTTTGCACAGCAGTAAAAACAAGCTTGTGGCTGTACCGAAGTATGGTGGCTCCAAACGACAATAAGACTGGGCTGCTCAAACAAAGGCCAAGCTGTTGTAGAGGTTTCCCTAATAACCGTCTTCGCATCATGGTGTCCCGGCGACAAAACAACAAAAAATGGTCTATGGTTCCGTGCTCACCACAAAATACGCAGACGGGATTAAGCGCCAAACCAGACCTGTGCAAATAAAAATTTAAGGGTGGGATCCGGCAGCGGAGCCTTGATAGAGATACCCAACCTGCCGTGAATGGCATGATTGCCTGCTCCACGAATACCTCAGGTGCAGGTAATCATCAGATCTTAAAAGAGATTCAGTTGTCATTCTTAACAAATTTTGTCGCCGGAACCTCGCTGAAGTCTTGAGTTTTTACCGCCGTCATCTTCCTCCCCTTTCAGCAGGCTGTCAGCGGTGTCCAGGGCCAGGCGGATGACTTTTTAACGCGACAGCGTTAAGGAGCTCGAGTAGCAGAAAAGCCGGTGTCGTCGGCGGCGTTGGCCGTGAGCGAAAAAAAAATTAATGTGTATTAGCTCAGCTAATCCAGGACATACAAAGCGATAAATGTCGGCGTTCACTGTGTTCATTGGCGTTGGCGTTGACAATGTTCTAGACGGCGATGGCTTTGAGCAAAGGAAGGGCGCATAACTGGCTCCCTGGTATACGCGGACGCCTCATTCGTGCTTTGACACATGTGGTGGTGGTGAGAGAGAGAGAGAGAGAGATGTGGCCTGAATGCATTAGCGCTTACAGCGTTGTGTCTGACATGCGGCACTGCAGCAATAGATAGGCCGCAGCGTTCATTTGGTGATCAATCTCTCGCGATCAACCATTAACTGCATGCCACCTCCCAGGGTGGCAGGGAGGGTGCGCTGCCTATTCAGCGTGCGGAACGCAATCAAAGCAGGCTTTTGCAGTTGGACACCAACACCATGTACATGAGAGCGAAATTGAGGTCTCCACAGACCCACGGAGCTGGCTGTGCGCCTTTCATTTCGTGAAAATGAACGGCCTTTGCAAAGTTATCAACGCCAATGAACTCTATGAACGCCGTCGGCTCACTTATTTTGTTTTGTTTTTGAGGAAAGGAAATGACACAGTAACCGTCTCGCATATCTCGGTGGACATCCGAACCGCGCCGTAAAGGAAGGGATAAAGGAGGGAGGGAAATAATAAAGGGAAAACTGAAAATTAAATGTTGGATTTTGAGGAAAGGCGCGGCACTGCGCAGCGGCGGAACACCTGTGACTCGGTGCTACTAGTGGCGCATGCGCAGTAGTGACTAGGGAGCGTGCGCGAGAGAGAAATATCCGCGGCGAGGCGCGCGTTGTGACGTCATGTGCCTCCTCGGAGCACCGCCACAGCGAAATCGCAAGTTCGCGGCCAGTAAAGCTTGCGCTTTTAAATCCTCCTCCTCGCACTCTTCCTCCTCCTCCTCCCAATGTATCCCACTACCCCAACAGATAGCGCGCGACGGCAGCGCCTCCCACTCGTCTCGTTCGGGCGCAGTGGGGCCGTGCGGGTACGCAGGAATCACGCGGTGAGCGGCGAACGCAGCGCACATCCAAAGCGCGTTCATCCATTACCCCCTGAACAGCTTTCAGGCCTGCGCCCAAAATTTTGACGTCACATCCGGCAGGCTGATACTTGCAGAAACCGCCTCGCCAGCGACATGACTTTAGTCCCTGCTGTTCTTTCTTTCGCGCTCCCTGCGCCGCGCGGGCCGGTTGGTTGCAGCGGCGTGGTCGCGTTTGTCGTCTCTCGTCGTTGTTTTGCGGCAATTTTGTTTCCGTGCGCGATGTGCAGTGGATACTAAAATGCCGAACAAGTGTTGTGTGCCGGGGTTCACCGGTAATTACGATACGGGCAGGAAGATACAAGTGTTTTCTTTCCCAAAAGACGACACTTTCAAGAAGTGGTTACGCGCCATTCCAAGGAAGGACTTCGTGCACTAAGGTAAGTAATGTTTATGGTACTGTTATGTGCCCCTGGTTGCTTTTAATTAATCAGCACGTTTATTGTGATACTTCCGAAGCCCAGATAGATTGATTCTGGCCACATTCCTTTGCTGCAAACACGCTTATAGACAAAGGGGCTAGCATTAGGCTATTTTAATAAGTGGATTCTGAGATGTTTACGAAACGTTTGCACGTTTGTGCAGGTTTGCGCCGATCATTTCGACGCTTCATGCATCGAGACGACGACATCGTACACGGATCCAAGAACAGGAAATGTTCTTACAGTTCGATTGCCAGTACCGCGGTTGCGCCGTGGATCGGTGCCTACCGTATTTCCCAACTGCCCTTCGTACCTTTCAGCACCAGACAACAGCAAGAGAGAAGCACCTGATGCTAAGAGGAGCCGAATAGAAGCTTCCCAACTCGCCCGTGCGGTCAAAGGATCACTGGCGTCATATGAAGCGGAGCAGGGGAGAGACCAATTTTCGTCACTCGAAGAACTAAAGGCGCGCCTGCAAGTGGCCTCAGTGTCAGTGCAGTGGACTGAGATTCATAAAGAAAAGTGTACGATGTTTTTGAACATCACCAACGATCGTGAACCTTGGTTGAAGGCGTCATTGACAGTGTTCGAAAACCTTCAAGTCTCAGCCTGCTACCAAGGATCCGCGATCAAGAATCTTGGTAGCGCTCTTGTACCAGACTCGCTTTGCAAAGTAAGCTCCTTGTTGGAAATTTCGAACAACCTGTGCATGCTGTCTGACGAGTCTGGCGAGCGTTGTAGTTCGCGCCACCTGTCGCTTGCAGTAATTTTCTTTCTAGACAAATTGGAAGCAAGCATTAATGAAAACAAGAAAGGGGCTGTGAAATTTTTAAAGGAACAGCTAACACTGCTCTCTGCAGAACGTATTCAGTACAGCACACAGGTAATAGTGTTTGCATGCATTCTCGACAAAATATCGCCGCATGTCTACAAGTATTTGAGAAAAACAAGTACACAAGCCTTGCCCCATCAGAGCACTATTAGGAAAGTGGGCTCATCTGTACAAATGTGCCCAGAAATTGATTCCTGTGATGCAACTGTTCTTCAGTATGTTTCCCAGAGATTTACACAAGCCCTGCAAGCTGCGCTACGCCACGGGTCGCAGGAACAACTTGTTGCTGAGATCCGTCTACTGTACCACGGCACCGTTTCCAAAGGTCATGACATCATTTTTCAATGGCTGCCAGGACACTGTGGTATTAACGGTAATCACCAGGCCGATGCGGCTGCGCGTTCTGCTCACAACGACGGACTTCCAGTGAGGATCCCACTATCAAGACCTGACGCAGCGTGTGGGCTTCGCCCTTTGGCGCTGGAGCTCACACTTTTAGCGTGAAACACGGGAGAGTTTTGCAACCTCCGCCTCAAGGCACTGGACCCTGGACTGCGCCTTCGTCTTCCACGTAACTTAGCACGTCGCGACGCAACATTGTTATGCCGTTTATGGATCGGTGTTGCTTTTACTAACCACTATGCTTTCCGGATGGGGATGGCCGACAGTCCTGCCTGTGAAAGCTGCGGTTGTGAGGAGACCATCACTCATCTTCTCTGTGAGTGCCCTGCATTTGCGAGTGCAAGACATACACTGTGTTGTGCCCTGGACCGCCTCGATCCTCGCCCATTAACAGAGCAAAAGATCCTCGGTCCGTGGCCACAGCAGTCGACTGCCCTCAAGGCATACAAGGCACTCTTTGCCTACTTGAGAGCGACTGGATTGAGTGACAAATTGTGACAGCGTTGTGCGTGTGTGTGTGTGTTATGCCTTTTTCCCCTTCTCTCTTCCTCCTTTTAGCCCCCTAATCCCTCTTCCCCAGTGCAGGGTAGCCAACCGGAACCCCTTTCTGGTTAACATCCCTGTCTTTCCCTCCTCCACTTTATCTATCTACACATCTGCAGCCACATGAAAAGACAGTGACGTTGATGCTTGACGAAATTCGTATCAAGCCTTGTTTTGATTATAAGGGGGCCAGCATATGTGGTGGTGCAGTGAATTCCAGCGAGGCAGCCACATCTGTACACGTGTTTATGGTACTAAGTCTGCTGAGCTCATTCAAGGAGGTAGCACACATTCTTCCGGTAAAAACCATACAGGGTGACCAACTTCATGCCATACTGAAGAAGGTGATCATACGCTTAGAAGAGATTGGGTACAGGGTCATAGCCGTTGTTTGTGACAATAACTCTCTAAACAGAAAGGTAATGAAGATGTTTATGCCAAAGCCAATGCTTCGTCATGTTTATCCACATCCGGCAGATCCAGATCGGCCATTATTTTATGTGGTAGATGCTGTGCATCTTTTGAAGTGTATCAGAAACAATTGGCTGAATCAGAAAAATTCAGGGACTTGCTTTTTCTACCCACGCTTTGAGCTTTCAAACAATGATGTTCGTCCTGAATACAAAATGACTGCCTCATTTAAGAATTTGAGAAATTTACATAAAGAGGAGTCATCTCTACTGATAAAGTCTGGGTATGGCTTGACATCCAAAGCACTTAATCCGAGCAGCTTGGAACTGCAAAATGTGAAGCTGGTACTGTAGGTTTTTAATCCGCACGTAGCCACAGCCCTGGCAGCTCGCAGTGGTGAAGCTGATTTTCAACATGCGGCAGCAACAGCAGATTTCATCAAAATCATTCTTCGCTGGTGGAGTATTGTCATCGTAAAAACTCCAAATAAAGGCTTCCATCATCGTACTGTTTATGAAGAACCCATGTCTTGCAGTACAGATGGCCCAAAAGTAGCTTTTCTGAATGGTTTCATTACCTGGCTTGATGTGTGGGAATTTTATGGGCATGACACTGGGGTCCTTACCCAGGACACAGTGAGTGCCCTAAGGCTGTCTGCTCAATCCTTACTGGCATTGGCAAAATACTGCATAAGTGAACTTCATTTTAAGTACGTCCTACTAGGGAAAGTTCAAACGGATCCTCTCGAGAGTCGTTTTGGACAGTACCGACAAATGGCTGGTGGGCACTATTACATATCTGTTCGACAGCTTTGTGAGACAGAGTGCAGGATTCGCCTTCAAAATGTCCTGCCAAAGATGAGCACTGATGACTTCAGAAACATCGAAGAGACAAACAGTGTCAGAGATGTAGGAACCTCCTTTAGTGTTCAAGTTGTGGACGCTGACCTTGATGCACTCAGAGAACGAATGCCAGTTATTGGTTATATTGGCGGGTATTGTGCGCATGCTACAATGAAAGTTTTAAAGTGTGAAAGTTGCCGAGGACACTTGGTTGTTACCGCAAGTGAGACGGAAATGGAAGAAGACACCCATTCCTTAATCGCACAACTGGACCGCGGTGGACTCAAATTTCTCTCTGCCCTTGTGATTACAATAGCCATGTACACGGAGGTTGTAGTTACAAAGCTTGTGACACAAAGTGCCTGCACACAATTTCTCCATGGGCCCAACCAAAGGAATGTCGTTCGGAAACTGACGCTCAACTCTCTACCGAGGCTTGAGGACATAGATGCATGTGAAAAATGGGCATGCCTACGAGCTCCTTGTCACACTTGTTGCAAACTGTGCAGCAAACATAATGCTTAACAACTTATGCAAACAGAGGAATGATCAACATCATATTATAAAAGAACAGAGGGCAAAAAACAGAAAAGCCCAAATTTTTCTTGAAAAGTAATTTTCCATAACTTGTACACCGCACATTTAATTACTTTAAATTGCACTGCAGGTATTTTATAGCAGTTTCCTCATGTGATTTCTTTGGCGAACTTCTGCCTGTTGTAGTGCAATGAGCCTTCTTTTGTTTGCGTCATGCATGCTTTCTAGCCCAGAGCTTGAATGACAGTTCTTTGTTATTAATCTGAAATTTTAAATTGTTTTGGCAATTAAGTGCAATGTTGTTTTTTTTTTACTTAGCTGAACCTCAGATAGTGCCTGCTGTGGTAGATGAATGACTTATTTGTCACACCTTTTGTCTGTATGTGCTCTTCTTGCGCAGTGTCTATTATTGTTCTATTGTTGCAGTGTCTATTATGTATTATTGTATTAGTGTCTATATTATTGTGCAATGCAGTTCGTGCAGTGGATTCCTTGTTCATTCCTGTACCTGCAGCAGTGAAATAAGTGGTTCTTTGTGTCACTTATTTATTATAACCTAGTCCACAGTTTAATCACAAATGTGTTTAATGTACTGTGGTTTCTTTGCATGTCTTCGACTCTACAAAGTAATATGTTGTGTTTTATGCCATTGAAGGGCAGCCACCTACTCTGAAAAATGGATGAAATGATATTTTCTTCTAACCTACAGTTAAGATGCGAGTATGGTTTTCGGTTTCTACCTCTTGGCATTGCAATGTGCTATGTTCTGCTTCTTCTCATTCATCTGAAACTCGTACCGTGCCACAGGGCCTACTTTATTATACAGATTGGTATTGTAACTGTGTGTATCTCTTATCGGTGCAACAACTTGTTTCGGCTGTCAGTTTACGATTTTATAGCACGCAGTATAAAAGGCAACATCCGTCTACATTACAGTGCAATATCGTTTTCTGTCTGTCGTGTATTTTGGCTGCGAACGATGTGTAGTGGTAAATATCTGTAAATATGCATACAGACAGACTCTGCTGTGATTAATAAATATGTATAATTCTGTCCGTAATCTTAATTATTTGTCTTTGCCCTGATAAATCGCGCGGACCTGGCGGTCGACGAGCCTGTCTGTGGCATCAGTTCCCGCGAGGTGAGCGCGCGGCAATCGCTCGCGGCCCTCAGCCGGCGCGCAGTGACGTCGTTGGCGTCGCGTCACGTGACGCGCAGGCCTGAAAGCTGTTCAGGGGTAATGGTTCACCACGTAGGTTGCGGCTTGCTGCCCGTTCGTTCGGCGCGGAAGCTATGCTGGCGTTCGTGGCATCGGGTTTGTCGAGAACGATGTGCCGACGAACTACGCGAGTTCTCGTGCATCTTGGACCAACGACTGATGTGGATTGACCAGTCGAAGACGGACGTTTCGTCACCGTTTCGTACCGTGCACTCCATCGTGTGCTCCACGGGTGCTTGTCGGCCGGTGCTCATCAAGACACGGACAGTGGGCAGTGGTCAGTGGCATACGTTTAGCGCAAACAACAAAGACTGGCAACAAAGCACAGGACGCACGCTTTCATGGGTTTTCTTAATCTTCATTGTGTGGCACTGGAACCCTACTTTAAGAGAAACGTTTCGTATTCAAATTTTTCAGGTGTGTGCCAAATTTTTTTAAACCTTCGCATTTTTAAACACGCTGGCCTGCAGAGAGCTGCCTGCAAATGTGATTTTTTCAGAAATGACCATTAAAGTTTTAGTTGCTCAAGATTTGTTGTTAACTTTCGCTCTGCCCGGTGCTATTTTAACACTTTACGTACCTATAAAAGACAGCAATGAATCATGGCCTTAACATCATTTTCTGGTCCCCTGTTGATCCCCAAGGATATGACCTCCGTGGGAGACAGAAACCGTGGCCAGAGTGACATGTAGGGCTTGTGCCCAGATGATTTAAGGATCTGCTAGGAATATCCGCATGTCCTGTTAAGACCTCGCACGTATGTACACACACACATGCACACGCGCACACACTCGTTTCAAGTGTCTGATAACGACTCAAGCAATCGTTTAAGACCCAGAGGGTAAAAAATATGAAATATTTTTTTCGATTCTCCGCGAAAAAAACATTTCTCGCAAAATAGGTCAAGAGGAGTCGTTGAACGTTGCCTAGTAGTCACACTACATTAGCATCCCGCTTTCGTTCGCAAAGCTGTCTCACTGTGGCGGCTTTCATCAAATGCGCTGACTACTGGGCGCATACATAGACAACGAAATTTATATCCAAGCTGCATGTGGAAGTGTATATACATGACCCATAAGTTTAGTATGTCGCGAATTCACAGCACCGTGCTTACGGTTAGCGTTCATATCACAGGTGCCCACCTGTTCTTTCTCCGAGCGAGAATTCATCTCAGTTGGGAGTTTACGGCGAGGCATACGAAACGTGCGTTCAGACCGGGAGCGAAGACTGACTGCAGATCAGTGTCAGACTTCTTTGTCTTTCTTTCATGTCTGTTTTCTTTGCCTCCGCCTACGCTGCGCACGGCGAAGAGATGATGCGAAATAACAGGTGTTCGTACAACTGTACTGGGCGAACTTGTTATCAGCATGTGAAACTACTGCGAGTCAAGCGAACGCAGCCTGATAATACAGTGGTCTTATATCGGACAAACATGGTATACCTTCTATTTCTTCTGCTTTCGTAATTATAGAACGGAAGTTACATGCTTTTTCAGGACAATATTGTTCTTTAGTAGCTCATCAACTAAATATCATCCCTTCGCGTTGTGTTATAAAGAATCGCTTAGTTTCAAAAGCGTGCGTTATTCTACGAAACACAGCCTGAGGAGGACCGCTTTGCAAATCTGCATGTGCGATCATAAAATCGCCTTTACGAAAAGCAGGGTAAGAGGGAAGGGGAGGAGGCTCTAGAGATCGAATATGATAAAATAGTCTATGCAAGGCATCATTTTGGAGAGAAAGAGGGGGGAATATTAATGAGAGGAAAGGAGGAAAGGTCGGTCGGAGGAAACATGACCCTGGCCTGCTACTCCACACTGGGGAAAGGGGAAGGGAAGGACAGGGAAAGAGCGAATAAAGGTTGATGATGGCATGATACATGATACACACACACTGGCTGGAACTCGCACCGCGGTGATTAGATGCACGTGAAAATCATGTCTTGAACACACACCGACACATGTCATTAACACATTCTAGAGTAGGGGCTCCATGAAAACACAAATGTGCACACTCAAGCATGACGTCAGAGCTGTCACTGTGTATGCACTAACGCGGTACGCTATGTAAACCGTGTAGGCAATGCACTGGCTGTCACAGACGGGTATCTAGGCCTGTTTCACACAAAAACCTGAGCACGGCCTTCGTCGCACACCACCCACCAGCGCGTTTCACCCTGGCGCCTAGCAGAATTTCTTCAGAGAGAGGTCGAGAGTCCAGTTGCCTCGCGGTCTCTTCCAGTGCTCTCCTCTCATCAGTGTAGTTCGGGCACTCAGAAAGGTGTCCAATAGTCTCTGGAGTGTGGCACAGTATGCAATTTGGATTAGTTTCTATACCGATCTTGTGAAGGCAGTGTTTGGTGTAGGCAACGCCAAGCCGTAACCGGTGAATTAAAGTCCCTTGACGTCGCATTACCCTAGATGGCAGATGAAATCGTGAGTCGGCGTCAAGCTCAGAGATGCGGTCCTGTTGATGGCTCAAATCGTTCCAGTGCGACTGCATTGCGGCTTACGTTAAATGCGCCAGCAAGGCTCCAATGTGAGAGGTGGAAAAGGCTATTTCAATGAGAACCCCATCAGCATGAGCTAGCCGAGCCTCGGCATCAGCACGCTCGTTTCCCGCTATGCCGCTGAAGCTTTATGATATGGCCGCGATGAAAAACCTCAGCTAACAAAAACACAATATGTTGGACTAGATGCTCGCATGTCCTTGGTTTAACGTAAGTTTGTATAACCTGCAATGCCGGTCTCGAGTCGCAGAATATAGTCCACTGGTGCGCGGACTGGTGACCTGTATAACGGATGGCCTCTCGTAGGGCTGCGAATTCTGTTGCCGTGGATGACGTTTTATGCATTAGCCTGAAACAGTGACCTAAGCAATTCCAGGCACTATCACCGCTGCAGCTGAAGAGGTGGTCGTCGCGGATCCGTCCACAACATAGATGCAATGTATGACAGCGCCAGCTGTTTCAGACCGACTGTTGGGATGTGCGTCTTTGTTATCCCCGGAATGGTTGTACGTATGTACGGTTTCGGTACTGCTCAAAGTGGCACATCCGCAATCTGATGTGGCATGTAGCTATTGTTCGTAGGCACCGCATTGCACTGCATCCAGAGGGCTATGAAAAAGGCTGAATCTGGACGCACAGAACTAATATCGGTCAGGGGGTGATGATGATGCCTGGTCAGATGTCGCAAATGCACTCGAAGTGGCTCCTGTTGAAAAAAAATTCGCGCTGGGCAGGCGCGGGCCTCGTAAAATGTGCCCGATGCAGAAGTTTTTGCCTTGTTTACTCGCAGCCTGCACTCATTATCAGGGTAGTGAGCTGATGGAACTGCAGATATGAAGCAGGGGCCGCCAACAGGCGAGTTCTTCAAGCGAAACCAGAGCTGACTGATGGCAAGGCGGTTAAAGAGAGCAACGCCCATTCTAGCCCATCAGTTTTGCTGTCAAACAAAAATTGAATTCCGCGCTCAAAAAGTTTGTGGCGCTGCTTTTGTCGCACGCCAGGGATGGCGCCAGCTTACAGGATTATTGCATTGGGAAAGCGCAGTGTCGCCGTAGTGGTGCGTCCAACATAAAAATGTTACCTTGCCGTATCACTTGTCGTAATTGCGTTATATTGATAATTAGGAGTAACTGATTTCGCATCTGCGCTTGTATGTTAACTGCTGAGTTTCATTTCCCGTTTTGAAATATCCTTAAAGTTTTACTTCGTTTGTCTCATGGTCGTCCAAACGCACCGTTGAACAAAACACTACGTAAGGAGGCGTTTTTTGTGAGTATATTATTATTGCGCCACATTGCAGTAGTAACGCTAATTATTTTCACAAAGATTTAACGCTGAATCGTGAACTAATCTTAAACACATGCTAGAGAAAGCGTGTACAGGGCTGTTGGTCGTGTATTACAGACCGCCCTCGTGGCTTCACTCTATTGAGACATCAGGCGACCACATTTCCCGTTCCTTTCTGTTCTTGTGCTCTAAAAATTATGGTAGTTTCTCGAGAGGATGCAGGTAAGATAGGTTGTTTTTGAGCGAGCACTTGCAATGTAACTTTGTTAGCTCTTTCGAACTATATTCGCCATCGTTCATATATTACTCTGTAGAGTATACCGTTCATAATCGAAATGTAATATTGCTTTCAGACCTTCATTCGCAGCAATGGCATCAACAAAACTTCCTGAACAGAAGGTGATTCTGTGTGGGGAGTATGGCGTCGGGAAAAGCTCCCTGTTCCGCAGGTTCACGACCAACACTTTTGTGGCAAGCAACGATCGAAGTTCCACGCTTGGGTTAGACCATTTTGATAAAGTCTATAAAGTTGCAGGACGGGACCTCAAGGTAAGCTTTAAACCACGTAAATTTTTGTCGTCTTAGTCACCAGTTTATTAGACGAACCGACAGAAATCTTGTCTGTAGTGAAGCCCGTCTTCCAGCTGAGTGAACTGTACTGCAGTCCTCTCAGTTTGAGCGAAGCACATCACGTCTGAAGCACTTAGCAGAGCTGAGGAATTATTTACGCGGCAGGCATGCAGTGCAGTAATATGTGTTACCCTGTATTGTTTAGAAAGATGAAAATTGTTTTTCACTGTGTGACATCATCATGCGTGTTTTGTACCTTGTTCTTCATATATGGCTATTAGTGCCTGTTAGCTGCCCTAAAATATTGCCTGACAGCGTAGCATGCTCCTTAATGCGCTGTAAATAAATGGAGGTAAATGACTTGTGCAAAAGTATTTGCAGTTCATAGTGCTGTCTGACCAAGAGTTGTCCCGCTAAGCGTACAACTTGTGGCAGCTGCCAGAAAATATTCTATCAGCTCAAGGTTCCAAGCCCAGAACACAGCAGAGATATTTTGAACATGTTGAAGAAAGTAGGAAACTTTCCATCGCTGCATGTGCCCACTCCCGACATCAAGTATCAACAGTTCTGTTTCTAATTTGTGAATGACTGTAGCTGCAGCTCTGGGACACAGGGGGCATGGAGCGTGTGGCATCCGTCACGTCCAGCTACTACAAGTTTGCCGAGGCAGCTGTGCTGGTGTTTAGCCTGGACAATCCTGACTCATTCAACATCTTGTCACAGCACCTGCTGGACATTGTAAGCTATGCCGAGAATGCCAAGATCTTTCTGTGTGGAAACAAAGTCGACCTCGTGGGCCGCATCTATGTTTCGGAAGCAGACATAGAAGCCTTTTGTGAGCAGTGCCACAACCTCATTAGTGGGGTTTACCGCACTTCTTGTAAAACAGGTCAAGGCATTGAGGAGATGTTCACTGACATTGCACGGCAGCTGGTTATGTCATGTAGAGTGAAAGATTTGGATGATGTGGCCAAAGACTCGTTCAAGGTCACTCAACCAGAAGAAACGCAGGAATCCTGTAGTTGCTAGGCATGAAGGATCAGCACAACTGGGGTGAAGATGTGAAAATGGCTGCAGCAAGTTGAGGGTAGTCAGTTTTTGTGGCAGTGAGACAACTGCCAGTTTTTAAGCTTTTATCATTTTACTTATTGATGATGGTTTGAAAGTTTTGTGCCTGCTAGTGGTACGACTACCTGAGTTTTTTTATGTAGCATGAATTTGATATGTGATATACAGTTTAGGAGCATTTTTATGGTAAGGTTATTCTCACCTTTGCACAAATTTTGTTCTAGATTGCTTTCTTGAGGCATTTTTGCATTGTGAATTTTGAACAGCACAGTCTTGATAATCTGTTATGTGATCCCAAGGAATTTTGGGTTACCTTGCTTACATGCCTATGAAAAGCTTTTGTGTTAGGGGCACATTGTTTTACAATCCCTCTGCAGGCTAAAGTAAATCATGCAATAGAATCATGTAAATGCTGAACTGATGTCACACAAGCACCTTGGAAAGGTTTTGTTGGATTGCAGTGCCATGATCAAGTACGGAACATGCATCATAGATTTTTCGGTATTTTCATAGCAGTTGGCCCAAGTTTCTTTGCAACCATTTCCATTTTTTTTTCTTTGCAAGCTCATTTTATGTGCACAAGGAAGCTTACAGAGAAATGTTGCTTAGCCATTTGAAGATGGCATGCCTATTTCTGTGAACTGGGCAACGGGAGCAAAGTGCCAAACACTACATTGTGGGCATTGCAAATGCACCATGTTTTGAGATGGTATCATGCATTGTTTTCCCGCATTGTCAGTGAAATGCTGTACTAGTTAAAGAGACAACTTTACAAAACCAATTGTCGTATGCTTTTATTACAGTTGTGCTATGTACATACCGTGTAGTTTCTTATCAGACATTCAACAGAACGTGCATCTTGTGAAAGGGGAAGCCTTCATGGCACCCTGTGCAGTGTACAATTTACTGTTGGGTCTCAATTTCAGATTTTGCTAATAAAGTGCTCATGACAGTAGTCAAGTTGTTATAAAGCGTGTCTTCTTTGCCTTGAAGAGGTTTTTGTTACAAAAGTTACATTTCTGAACACAAACTGTTCTACACTGCCCAAGCTGTCTTAGCACACACTGGTGTTTCTACAGAGCAAGAAGACCAGCATAAATTCGAGGCTCAAAGGGAACAGCATCCCTGGTTAAACACATCTGCATGCAACGACAAATGCATGACAAAGCTTTCTGGTATCTACCACTGCAGCAGAAAAATGTACTGCTTGGTACATACAATAAGCATGTTAAAGTGTACAGTTCTTCCTAAACATCGCTGTAGTGTAGGCAGTGGGCTGCACTCAGAGAAATTGTGTGCTATGGCCTTGCTTGTTTACACGTTCTTGATGCCATGTCAAAATAACAAACCCAGTACGATTTCCCACTGAACACGATGAAGAGAACAGTGCGAAAGGCAAATGCACAGACTGCACTTTGTGTAAGCACATCAAGACGGAACTTGAAACTACTCATTAAGAATGCTAAACACCAGGAGGAGACTTCCTGTACTGGTCAGCAAAGTCTTTTATCTTTCGCCAGAGCTCCTGCGGCTCGTCCACACGTGGCACCTGAAATGACAGCAATGATAGCCTCGATAAATGGCAGTCTGTGGGGGGTTTTACAAAGTTGCCATATTCTAATGAAACTTATGTTCGGCACCAATGTGACATTTCATTCCGGCGCAAATCATTTTTAAACCTTGCCTTTTCCGCAGCCTCAGTTCAGATTAATTCTACTCGCAACACTGCATGATATGCGGTGTCACAAACGTCCCCATGCGAGTACCCGTGCCCCGCTTCGCTTAACAAAATTTTGAGGCTTGTTATTAGGTTGTCTTGGGCATTTCATGAAAGGAGCCATCGTTTTCGCTCACTACTTCAGGCATTCAACGGGAGTACGAGCGTTTTTCTAATAACGTTTGTAACGCCATCGTTGCATCCCGCGATGCCCATCCCTGTCCACAAACTGCGTTTCGGTTTGCTGTTTTACAATGGTCCCACTGGGCATTTAAAAAAAATTCTTGTGGCGAAAACTGGAGACTAATGTTTAGGTTTTATGAGGGTTTAACGCCCCAAAGCGACTCAGACTATAAGGGACGCTGTAGTGAAGGGCTCCGAAAATTTCAACCACCTGGGGTTCTTTTAACGTACACTGACATCACACAGTACACGTGCCTCTATAATTTCGCCTCCATCGAAATTCGACCGCCGCGGCCGGGATCGAACCCGAGTGTTCGGGTCAGCAGCCGAGCGCTTGAGCCACCGCAGCGGCGTGGAGACTCGGGAATGTGTGCGACCGTCAACTCCGAAAACGTCCGCAAAACCCCAGCAGTGGCCCTTCAAAGGCTTTGTCAGTACATTAATGAACGTCTTTCATTGGCTAGCTTCACTACGTGTGTTTTAAAGGAAAATACAGCCCGAACAAAGACAACGGACGAAGAAGAGGAGCACAACACAAGCGCAGTCTCGCAACTAAAATTTTATTTAAGAGGAAAACACATATAAAAGCGACCGAAAAAACGGCGAAGTCAGCAATCGCATGAGGCAATCAACACAAGGAACAAACTCAAAAACTGAACAGATAGCGCGGGGCGCCCTTTTCTATGACCCATGGCAAATCAGGTATTGTCCAAGAACCGTATCTCAGCATCACATAATGTGATAGAGGGTTGACTGATTGATGCACGCGCTAATTTTCTTTATGAAAAACTCTCTGGTACGCTGGTCTCGGTGCCGGTACAGTACCTCGGTTTTTTTCAAATATCGCCTTACAGTTCTTTTTATCTTCGCACTGAGCGCAATGTTTAGATACATCGGACGATGCTTGCTCGTGTTCTTTTAGGTGGATATTTAAGCAGTGCCCGGTTTGTCCGATATACACCTTTTGGCAAGTGAAAGGAATCTGGTACACCACCGAACGCACACAATCCACAAATCTTGATCTGTGCCGCACCGAACACGTAAAGGGGCGCATTTTTTTCTTCCATTCTTGGACATCTGTCCCAGTCGTCGGACACAGGCGTTGAAGCTTTAGGGGTGCTGAACAGATGTCAACACTAAAACGACGAGCAACATTCGTCAGATGGTGTGCCATGCGATGCACGTAGGGAATCGCCACTGCTTTCTTTTTGGCTCCCGTTTTTTCACCTCTGTTCGCGGTTCGGAGACCCCCGAAATTTCCAATTAGTTTTTCGCATGTAGTGTAGTACGTGTTATAACAGTGAGCGGGAAACCTGCCGCGGTCAGTCGTTGCACCTACAAGGAAACACCGCACCGTCTGCTACGGAGTGCACACAAGATCTTTCTAGAGCAGACCTTAGGCAGGATAGGGCTTTGCCGTTTTTTACCAGTTTCGTGTGCCCTGAACAAAAGTTCAGAATCGGTTTTTTTGAGCGTGCTTCGTTGACCCAACAAGTGTGGCCCTCCTTGAACATCAGTCTTAGATCTAGGAACTAAGTTCATCTTTTTCCGGCATTTCGAATGTGAAATTTAGACCCATGGCGTTCTCTTTAAAAACTTTCAACACATCAACCTATGTGCGTTTTCTTTTCCGAGAGATTTTTTGTAATATAAATGGCGAAGAAAAAGTATTGGTGCCATTAATGTCCTGTCATATTCTTGGATTGCAAGAGGCTCTGAATAAAACTGGCACATTAGAACAGCATGTTTACAAGTTTTGCAGTCAGTCACAAATATGATTTGATAACAGTCTGATGTTGGGCAAGTTTGTGAACTACAAACGTGACGGAAAACCATGCGTGGATGCGTGCGTCGTCTCTTTCTCGTCCGGTGTTTACGCGCAGTTTTCCGTCCCGTCATATTCAAAAATATGTTACAAGCACATATATTAAGCCGAATTAATCAGTCGTTTCACTAATACTTGCTTGCCACGGGTAACTGCTAAAATGACACTTGGTGACCCAAATTTATCATGGTGCAATAAAGTAAACAGCGCAATACTACGCACTACAGCATGAACAGCTAACACCATTCTAGAATGCAGAACTTCTAGCAGAACTCGGAACCCCTTTTCTTTTAGTGTGTGCACGCAAACCTGATAGTTCTGGGATATATACACGCCCGCGTAGACTCCAGCGCCGAAGGAAACCTGCAAAACATACCACTCGGATCATACGACTGCGATTGTAGGCCGCATCAAACAGTGACCCACACAATAATGCGTTTTTTAAAACTTTCTATATTAGAACGAAAACATTATATTATTGAACTGCACATAAAAACACTACTTTTAAAATGTACGCAAAAACAATAGCCGCCCCTAAGCGACAACAAAAATATAGCAGCATAGGTATCTCCTCCCTAATACAAAAAGCCAACAATTACCAAAGCTCCCTGCCCAAACATGCAAAAGACCAAAATTAGGCGACCATATTCTAGGTGTCCATAACGCTGGTATATATCGAAGTAACTGCCACAGAAGAAACACAACACATTTCAAGGTCGTAAAGTGACGCTGTATATGCATGCAAGTGCACAGTACTACACCAGCCTTGGTCACTCAACACTGCGGTGTCACGCGCGCGCCGCCGGTACTCACTATAAATTTCAGCATGTCCGCTGTGGCGGTATACTTGCTGCTGGTGTAGGACGCTATCTTCTCTGCTGAGATCTCACTAGCAGCGGGCTATTTGCTCACTCGCACGACCTAAAGACAACAGCTGGCAGCTACCTGCACGCGCTGAAATCGCACGGGACGACAAAGGCAAGGTTTCAGCCGCCGATTGTTTACAGTGTGCGCGCAGTATGGTATTCAACTTCGCTCAGCGGCTGCCGCCAGCCGCTAAAGAAGAACAGGCTGGGTGAGTATAATGTGCATCTGTCTTTTTCTATAATAAAAGTAGTAGAGGCGCTCGAATATGTGCCAATAAGACGGATCGTATAAGAATACGACAATACACGGAAACATGGGAGATTGTAGGGCCGTAGAGCTTAGCCAGGCTTAGCGAGCATATCATTCCGGCTCGCGCGGCTGCTATTGCGGCAAAATTTGTGAAAAATTGTGCGTCCACATTCGTCACGTACATACATAGCTTGTGTCAAGGCTATGAGCGAGTAAGTGTGAAGCTTCGTACCTGGCACAATTAAGAGCAGCTCATGACAATCCGTATAGTTTGCATACGCAGCGTTCGTACCACCATGATTGCGTCCATGATTGAGTAGTAATCGCTGTTCTTCCCAACCTTTGTGTTTCAGACCTCTTGAACGTCAGAAAGTGTATCAGATGAAAGCCAGCATAAACCAGAAACTGATCGAGAGCGGAGAACGGGATCGGTAAGTTTTACTGCTCCGTGTGCGCGCAACAAGCGCGGATACGCTGTCCGTGCTGCCGCTCTGTATTCGTGAAGGCTGGCGAATGGCGCGTTCTTGCACGCGGAACACTTGCGTCGGCTTCTGCTCAGGAAAGCTTCGAGCGAGCTCGTGCGTGTTCTCACCGCAGCCCGATTCGAATGTTGTGTGCTTGCGCGCGGAACGCTTGCGTCGATCCCTGCCCAGTGTGCTTGCACGCGGAACGCTTGCGTCGGTCCCTGCCCAGTGTGCTTGCGCGCGGAACGCTTGCGTCGATCCCTGCCCAGTGTGCTTGCGCGCGGAACGCTTGCGTCGATCCCTGCCCAGTGTGCTTGCACGCGGAACGCTTCCGTCGATCCCTGCCCAGTGTGCTTGCGCGCGGAACGCTTGCGTCGATCCCTGCCCAGTGTGCTTGCACGCGGAACGCTTGCGTCGGTCCCTGCCCAAAGAAGCATTTTTGTGTGCGTGTTCTTGCCGCAACCCATTTGTGCTGCCATGGTGTTATCAAGCGAGGTCTTTCCCGTCGAGGAATCTGACGCCGCTGTGCAGGATCCGATGAAGAGTTTCACCCGAAGGTTTGTCTGTTGCTCTACTGCGGCATTTCTACATGTGACACTAAAAATTGCGCAGAGGAACAAGAGTAAAACTGCCTCTGAAGGATACTTAGCAGGGCGGGTTCCTTCGCCGCACGCCTGCAGCGGAAGCTATTTTCTTTTGCAAAGCAGCGTGCAGTTTGTGCCTTCATGGCCGTGCAGTTAAGTACAAGCGTCAGAAGTTCGCACTTCAGCAAGCAGCTGTTGCCTGGTGTTGAACCTATGGTTTGACCGTTTTGTAAAATGCCTTGCTGGAAATACTTGCCGAATCAGTGCATTAAGTAGCGAACTGCCGTCGTTAAAGTGTGTGCTGCTGAAGTCTATTATAGGCCAGGGGTGCCGCGTTGATTCACTAATGTGCGGACACAGACGGAGCACGCTGGCATATTTTGCCTATTGGCTGTTTTCAGGCATGGGGTGTGCATCTACTGCACTCCTGGTGGTACGGTCGTGCAGGAGTGCACCACGACCCTTCTATTCTGTGGTTGCATTTACAACGGCAGCGTGTGCGCCATTATTTTCTTTGCCCCTGTACGCAGCTAAGTCTGTGACAGCGTAATTTACACGTAGCGCTAGCTGTGTGCCAGTGGCAGCACTGCACTGTTATTTAATCATATACTGTTGTGAATGTATGTGTTCATGCCTCTTAGCTAGCATCTTTTGACAGTAGTCTTTGGCTGTGTTGCACTGCTTCAAAAATGGGTTTTAGCTGCAATGATTTTTTTTTTTTCGAACCCTGGTAGGAAGTGCTAGCTCCAAAAAGTGTCCTTGCAGTCTTGCATGAATTGACTAGTATGTGTTTTCTTTTTTATATATATAGATTAAAAGAGTTACTGCGTACAAGATTAATAGAATGTGGATGGAGGGACCAACTGAAAGCGTACTGCAAAGGTTGGTACAGTGGAATGAGTGTTTACCAAGGACTAGAAAAAGTTTTGTAAGCTTTCATGGGATGCTGATTTAATAAGAAAAATGTCTCTGTACTGGTATGTGAAGTGAACATAACTCCATTTAGTTGGTTTCATGCAGCTTATGGCCTATAGGTGTAACTTTGGCATGTTTTTTTTTTTCAAGTTACAGTTGTGAAGACGTGTCATGAAAACCCACCCTTACTCCTTGTAATTTTAGATTAGTGCTGGTGGCCAGCTAGTATGCACTTATTACCGACCGGGTTCCTTACGGAATCTAGAAATTTTGCAGAGACTAAAGTCTTGAGAAGAATTGCAATCGTGTAGTGCCTGTAATTTGGTGAATTATTTTTGTTGGTATTCAGTACCAGCTCGAAGAACCTTTGTGTGTTAGCAGTACAGTGTGGTCCGAGAAAAGAATGTTTGTATTCTAAGGTGTTGCAGCGTAGTGGTAGCTACAGCTGGTGTTGGCACATCAGGAGCTGAATGCTCGGAACTCAAGAACAAAGCGGCAAACACCCCTCAAAGGAGGCCCAGCCCGCCAGCCAGTAGTGTTGACCGATTGTCATGATGTTGCTGTGAAATCCCATTTTGTGGAGGCAGCCACCTGCGATGTCACGCTAAGGATTGACCGTGACGTCCCGACAAACTGTTGACGCCATTGGCTGAGGAGCCTCTTTTGAGGGTTTTTTGCTGCTTCGTTCTCTAGTTGTATCGGACTATAGAAAGGCTAATTATTGGTTGTTACTTTGGCCATCATGACTGCCAAGGTTACTGGTACCAACCAGTTAAAAGAGTGTTGAGAACAGAATTCATAATTGGGCACCCGATATGCAGGTGTCGCATTGCTATGGCTTCGGCAGTAGCGTTACATATTCAGTGAGGTGAAGGTACAAACTCTGCACATTAAAAGTAATCTTTTTCTACTCCCCAGTTCTTTCGCTTAAATATGAACTAAACTGTAGGACATAGTACATAGTAATTTACTTAGTAGGTGTGCTGCTAGAATGAGTCTGGTATTTTGGCCTTTGAACAAAAGTTTTTGTGCGCTTGGTATGGCCAGTTGCCCTTTGCACAAGTTAGATATTTTTTTTATGGTTAATGAGTTGAGTGGCTTGTAAAAGTTGTTCTGGATAGACACCTTTCTTGCATGCAGGACTTGCAAGGCCTATGTTCTGAGCAGTTTTGGCAAACACTGTGCATGTGCCATTGTGCATTACCCAGAGGTTGTATAGTGGTGCATACATACCTTTGGAGCCTAGTCATCACCTGCTGCCCTTGCATTTTCTGAATATCTGCACCAGTATAGCTGTAGTTAATGCAAAAGGGCTGAAAGCAAGCTGTATGTGTTTGTATATTGCAAGTTGCTGATCGGTTATGGTTCATTGCTGATGCTCAACTTCCATTCATACCAGTAATTTTGAGGTATTTTGTGTAAGACTATTTCTGAATTCTTTCTTGCAGAAATCATTAGAGAAAAAGGTGTTGAAAACGTGTCAGTTGATGAGCTTATAGCAGCAGTCACACCAAGGGCAAGAGGTAAGTGCCAAAAAAATTGTTTCTATGCATGGTTGCAGAATCTGGTGAAGTGCATATTTTAGAAGTTAAATTTTCTTTTATCGCAGAACTACTCTTTTGGGAAATGTGGAAAAAAAAGGCGAAGAACTTGCTTGTTTGTTTTGGTGCACTTATTTGAACCTTTGCAGATGCAGCAGACGCTGCTGCACAGAAACATGTAGTGAAAAATGTACAGGGGCTTGTATCTATCGGTTTACTCCTTAAAAGATGACAGGGCATTCTGCCAGGTGGAAGGAAGTGTGTCAGGCACATGTCGTGCAGCAAAACAGTCTCTCTTCAGGCACCTTTATTTTCATTGGATCAGCTTCTACATTTAAACTTGGTGGTAAATTGCCATGCATTGTGAAGCTTACCAGCCTATCTGTGTGCTTTCACCCGCAGTGAAAAGTTGATGGAAGGCAAAATTGGAGAAAAACATTCTTGTTGCCGTCCTTCCATTCATCCAGAGAAAGATTGTGCCTGTGCCCGTGCGATTTACACTGTGTGCCATTAAATTTCAAACAATACTCTTGAGGCGAGAAAATAAAATTTCTTTGACAGAGTTGCCTTCCATAAACTTTTGACAACAGGTTTACGTGGGAAGAGCCCTTAAAAAGACACTGAGGACATGTTTTGGCCTAAATCAACAGATAACCACATTCTAATGACAAAGACACTCTTTTCACCGCAAACGGAGCTTATAAAATGCAGTACATCTACACAGATTTTTTGCGTGGATCCCGGAGGCTAGGCTTCACCTTTGTTCACTTCAAAACCGTGATCACAGAGTTCCTTTAGGTGTAGGCGTCATGAGCTTGAATTGAGTGGCGGGAAAATTTTTACATACAACTTCCTTACCAGTAGACCTTTCCATCGGGAAACATAGCAACGCTTCCACCCTAGACTTTTGCAAACCAGTTCGGCACACAACAGTCCAGCAAGCAATATGGCGACTCTCCAGGAACTCTTATTGGAAAAGTCTATAAATACCTATCTGTCTTTTGCTGCTGGATAAAAATAAACAGAGCCACATAATTCGTTTTTACTAAGAACAAAAATTGGTCCTCGGTGTCTCTTTGGGCAGTCACTACAGAGGTTGACCAGCAAAGAAAGCACTTACTGCCGGTTGCCGCCTAACTTGACTGAAATGGCTGTTCTACTGAGGACTGCAAAGGGTTAAGCAAAGGAACGTGCATGCTTTACATTGCATTTTATTAAAAAACAGCTCAGTGTTAATAAGTGCTTGCTAAGGGACATTTGTTTTAGCAAGCACTGTACTGTTTTGAAGGCTTCATTCATTGGGGAATTTGCTTCCCTTGCAGCTACTGTGCCGGACATCATCAAGCGTGAACTTCTTCACCAGATCAAGAATTTTCTGATAGATCAGCAGGCATGCGGTTAATGATGCAGCTCAAAATATTATATACCATCGAATTATTTTTAACTGGTCTTCATGCAGTTATCACATCAGCCGTGGTACCTTTAAGTAATACATGTTTGGAATTGCGCATTTATAGTAATAAACTCAATATTGTTGTATGCACAAGTATTAAAAGCAAACAGTGGAAAAAATATGTGTATATATTATCAAGACATCATGTGGCAAGACATCATTGACTGTACAGCAATAAATGGAACAAGCTTCCCATGAGCTTCTTTTCCCAAAATTTATGCATTCCTTGTATCCATGGGATGCAGTGATAGATTTATGCGATTTAGAGCAAATTTTTCCACCTGTGTCTGAAATGTAAAAACAGCAACAGCTGAAGAGAAGTGTCAGGGTTCCGCAGATTGCCACACCACCACTTTACCATCACTTCCATCCTCTTTCACGTGAATGCAAGTCACGGGCCCTGTAACCAAAACATGACACTTATTGCATTGCAACTGCCAGCCTCACAAGGCTTGCGCAGCTTTGAAAATGAATGTCAACAAATTTTATGCTTCAGCTAGTTTTGATCTAAAGGAGCTCGCTCAATCAGTACATTGTTACATTGTGTTGTCGTGAAAGCCTGCGCCAAATAATACACTTCTACATGCAGCAGAGGGTCCACAATCATGCGCAAAAGTTGGCGAGCCCTTTCTGGAGACTTTTTCATTTTCATGCTCACACCTGCGTATATACAAGTTCAGAGATGGCTATTGGTTAGAATCTTTCAGACGTCAGGCAGCTCTCATGGCCGCGGCCAATAAGCAGCGTAGCTCAGCTCCCAGAGGTGGGGTCGGCGGAGGAGCGCCGACCTTCCAGCGTGCAGAAAGTGACGAGAGGGAGCATGAAGATGCTGAAATTCAAATTTTGACTGCAGATAACACAGCTTCTACAAAGCGCATTAAAAAAGTTCTTCCTCTACAATATTCGTGAAGCAGCGTGCTTTAACATTCCAGGCACACCGCAACCTTATTAGAGCCCCTTTTATTTATCAATACTGCAATCCCCTCTGGGGATTTTAGCAGGGTGGGATACAATAAATACATAATGAAAACAATAACACAGACAAAGCATATAATACAAATTAGATCCATGGAGCGTATAAACAGTTAAAGACAACACATTTCTAAACAATACCTGAAATAAATGCCGATAGTGATGATTTTGAAATTTGATCATTGGTTAGTAGATTCCATTCAGTTACTGTTCGGGGAAAGAAAATACCTAAAACAGTTATTATGGGTGCTAAAGGCGGTTATTGTGCGACAACTCTGCCCATCTTTGAATACGTTTGGAACACTCAACGTATATGAAGTTGAAGTTTATTTTGCAACAAAGTGTTGCAAGGAAGGCCAGGGAAAGAGCTGTATAAACAGCTTGAGGGATCCTGGCTTGCCCTTTACACAGCAGCATTGACGGTGGCGGAAGACAAGAACAAGGAACAGATAAAGGGAAAAAAGGGAGCATCATGAAAGCATATGCATCATATAATACATATATACTTGTAAATAAAAATAAATATCACAATGCAGCACTCAGAAAAAAAATACTACAGGAAAGTGGGAGGGGGGGGGGGGGGGGGGAAGAGGGGTGCTCACGACAATAGCAACGTAAACCTACATGAATCTGTCGCAATTCTTGTAGAGAAATGTTGGCAGCTATAAAGGGCTGGCGATGTTCCTTCGGTGCATCTAGAAATGTCTGCTATTAATTTGTTCTTCACTGCAAACAATGATTGTGTAAGCGAAGAGCGTGTGCTTTTACTAGTAAAAAAAAGAAAGTGGCACCTTCTTCAACTATTTGCACATGCAGACATTGCAGGCCTTGGAACACCACTAAAGGAGCAAGTGCACATCTTGCTCATGAAAATGAATGGCAAGTGAAATTGTAGTTTCAACAGCCTCTTGCTTACATTTAGAAAGCTTAGAATTAGTATTGTCGCAAGCTACAGAGAAGTGAACTCCCAAATTTCCACAGGACATGGTAGAAAACCTGTAAATGAACGAGCGTGTAGCCAAGTTCCAGCAGCTTGCCTGAGGAGTAGAACTATGAAACCATACTAGAGATTAAACAACATGGAGGCCTCATTTCAAGTCTTATTTTAACTTGTAATATATGACTTTTGTCCACACGGTTCTCGGACTGGTTAGCTGGGCAAGCAAGTGTTGGTTGCACTACATGCACAGGCATAAGTTATTTGCATGAAGGAAGGAAACCTTGGGAGAGGCCATATAAGCTGCACGCCAAAAAGTGTGCCACAAGCTTCGTACTTTTGCAAGGACTACTGGGAGTCTTTGGCCGACGGCACAGCCAATAGTAACGTTCAGCGCAGTGGCATAGTCTGCTGCACATGCGCAAACCACTGAGACAGCGGCTAAGTAGGTGGGGGGAGCAGGGAGGAGCCTTCACGTCCGGCTTCAAAAAATGTGGCGTAACTGCCTCTCCAGAGTTTTTTTCCTTCCTCCATGGTTGTTTGCTTTGGTTTGGTTAGGTGGAAAACCATAGTTCGCAAGCTTTGCCCTGTGCCTATGGCAATTTTTGCTAACTGGGAAAAAGCACATCCCATTTGGACAGCAAGTTTAGTTAAAATCTTGGACTATTCTTCACCCACGGTGCACGAATTTTCACCCATGACTGAAGCGAACCCCGATCGGACAGTGGCATGAAACAAATTGCGAGGGGGTGGACACTTAAGCTCCACCTTACGGGTATGATGCAACAGCATTAATGGTTGTTTGCTACTTTCTTATTTAGTACCTATTTCTAATTACACTCATTAGCATACATCAGTACGCATATTAGACCACATGATACAGGACACACAAGGTCTCTCGTTAAACAAGTCGAACCAACATGCCTCCACAGGCGAGGGATAGCATGACTGACCTGCAACCCATAGGGTGATGGGTTCGATTTCTAATTATCCCGATTTTTTTCAGCATAATAATTTACATCCTTACATGCCATAATGACATTTCAGTCATACAAACTCTTAATCACAATTAAACTAAAGTTTCAATCATTTTTATTCCACTCCTCAAAGTGTGATGTTATGACCTTGTCGACCAGTTGGGTTTTTCCCAACAATCCCAATGCCAACAAACACGACTGTTTTTTTTGCTGAACATGAGCTTAAGGCTGTCACATAACATTTGCGTTAAAAGTAGCCACAAGGCAGTTCAACATTCTAAAGCATGCATTCATTACCTGCTCTAAAAATTTTCATATATACTGGAATAAGTATAATAGTATAGTAGTCATGTGATGTCATGGGTGCCATTTTGTGGTACAGCATGCAGTTTCAGCAGTGCAAGCTGGAGAAGGTGGCGATAAGCCGATTAGATAGGCCTGCAGCCTTTTGCCTTACTACATGCACCAAAAAAATGACTGTCACCGTGGTGTTGCTGCACATTCCTTATTTTTTAGCTGTTTAGTGTAGGTCTACGCCACATAGATGTTGAATTTGTAGACCTTGCACGATAAGTAGGTCTTAAAAAGTGTCCCATACCTCATTAGACAAATTTCCTGTGGAATGTTTATGAGCTCCATATTGCCTGTGTCATGCAGAAAACATTACACTGCATTAAGCTTCAACTCTGCCCCTGCCATTCACATATGGAATATAATCATGCAGGACAACAAGGTGTAAAGGTGGAAGAATCACTGGTATGCTAACGGTACTGTGTTCATTATTAATCCATGGAACATTTTTAAAGAACACACAGCTTCCCAACTTGGAACATGACTGTGCTTTCAATCTTTCAATTACGCACGGGTGAAAGGTCTCACCAGAATGTGCTGACACAGTTGCAACTAATTTTGCGCTTAGCAGGTCCCAGACAAGGATGCTTCCAGAATCGCAGCCTGTCAGCACTGTTGCGCCGTCCCAGCACAGACACCTGGCAATTGACCAATGTATATCACATTTAGCACATGAAAAAAAAAAAAGGAAAGTTGATTGCTTTGCTTCAAGTGCCTCCAAACTGCTTTCATTAAAAAATTAAGATATAGACTGAAGTTTCAATTATACGATGCGAAATTAATGGAGAGAGGTATGCAAAGGACGCCACAAAAAATCTTGATAGTCTACGCAGGCTTACTAATCTCGCCCGTAATGTGCCAATCTACCAAAGTCGAAAACCTCAACTCTGGAATGTTCCCACGTGTAGAACAAACTTTGGCTTACAAAGCATATAAAATACATTACCACGCCATAACAAACTTGACGTACAACATGTTGATGTATCACAGTTATCATTAAAAGAACTTATAAGATGGTTTATGGTTTATGGGTATTCAAAGTCCCAAAGCAACTCTGGCTATGAGGGACGCCGCAGTGAGGAGCTCCAGAAATTTCGACCACTTGGGAGATTTGTAACATGCGCTGACATCGCGCAGTACATGGGCCTCTAAGAATTTCGCCTCCATCGAAATTCGACCGCCGCGGCCGGGATCGAACCCACATCTTTCGGGTCAGCACCCGAGCACCATAACTACTGAGCCACTGCGGCGGCGCGCACACCCAGAAGAACTTAGAAAAATCATTTCCTGGAAATAATTTCCTGTTTGCATCTGCTGTATGGGTTTGTGTGAATGAGCATGCTTCTTTTTCAATGGACGGCTCTCTGGTTTCTTTTTTCTATACAGGTGTTTATTTTCATTGCATATTATAGCCTATGTATTTCAGTGCGTTTTCTGTTGTATTTCCTTTCAGTGTGCAGTTAAAGAAATTGCTGTTTTACTCTGCGAATAGCTTGTATTCCTCATAAGACGCTGCCCACAAGTACTGTATGTCTGTTTGCCAATGTTGCCATGTGTAACCAGGGGTGGTGGGAATTTCAAGCTGCCCCGTGCAGCTTTTTCCACGCCCCTTCATATGTAATTTATAGGAAATAAATAAATAAAAATAACTAACTAACTAAATAATTTGGAGGACTTACTGCTGGGCTATTTGGTTAAAGTTTATCTAGGTGAACACGAAGACAAGAGGGCAACGTGCCATCAGGAATAATTAAGTGGTGCATTATCCATGTTTGTGTTATGTCCTGTAGTGGTGCCTTTAACTAAGAGAAAAACTGAAGTTGGCTCCCTGTTTAGTATTGCACCTTACCCTCACTGCTCTGTGACTGGCTTTGCAGGCTTTAAAGGGGCACCGAAATACATTTTCTGTGCATTGTTTTGCCTGTTGGTTGCATACAATGAGTTATAGTGATGCTATTAGCATCGGTCGTACCGCCTATAGTGCAGTTTTTAATATTTTATTTAGCTCGCAAAAACAAATTCGTGGCGCTGAAGGTGTCACCATATAGTGGCGGTTTTTAGCAGCAGATATGACATCACTTAGTGGGAGCTTGATGATTGGACAAAGAGTAAATATACTGCAAATTGTGTTAATAACTAGAGATACATTTTGTCAAGTTTTTGTGTTTTATATTACATTAACAAAACCAACTTGTTTGCTTTAGATAAAAGCACTGTAAGGCGAGTAAAACAAAAATACACCACCAGAGGCTCCGACTACTTTTTGCATCGAAGGACTTTGCGCCTCTCTGTAAACATCCTACGACCTAGCACTCAAAACTTGTGGCTACTCTCTATGTATCTGAGAGCGGCTTTGCGGAATCATTCCAATCGAGCCATTGCACTCTACAAGCGTTTTTTTCGGTCCCAAGGAAGGATGCGTTTGTTTCACATTTAGCAGGCAGTGCGCATCGTCAGCTTGTGGAGGATCACTGAGTGGCGGCGCCATCGGCGCCACGCTCCCGTCAACAGCGCGCGCTCCTTGCTCGCTGTGAGCAACCAGCACGCTAGGAGCGATGGTAGGCGGTAAGCAGTAGTGGTACACGCTATGTTAAATGTGTCTGGTATCTTGTGCAGGCTGTCACACCATCGCAGTATCTCGCGCTCGAGTTCGGATCCATAAGCAAGGGAACATCACTGATCAGTGTTCCCTTCTGCACCGTCGACGGGATGATGAAGCATCGCTGGGTCAGCTGGGCGTTTACATGGTTGTTGTAACCATGCAAACGGCACTGCCAGCCTTGGCATGAATGAGTTACAGAGAAGAGGCAACCATGGAGTGCAAACTTCCGCCACGTGCTCAGAGAGGCTGTTTGGTTGGCCGCACTAAGTGTTGTCATTGGGAGAGTGAAATGGGAATGGAAAGCTGCGCGAAAGTCGAGTTGAGGGCAGCATTTTGTTTGCTTGTATTTTGAAATTTCTTCACTCAATAACTCCCGTTCCTATGCATCGATTCTCGTAATTCTTTTTGAGTCAGCATCTGTGTGACATAAAGAATCCATTTGAAGTGTAACCGGCATCTATTCAAACAGTGTTTCGCAGCCCCTTTAATGGATGTGTAAGCTTATGTCATAGAGGCACATCTGTTTATTTTATTAGTGCCTGCTCCTCCCCCTTCATGCCTGACTGGGACATATTTGAATTTCCATGATTCGCACTGTTTTTGTCTTGCACAGTCACATAAATGTTGCCTGCATTCAGCAGCTGTAGGAGGCTAGATTACAAACCTGACAAAACCCTAGGGGAGGAAAGTTATAGGTGGGTCACTGCTGTCTTTTGTGTGGAAAGCTGTAAAACACATTTAACACCGTCCAACCGACCGTCCAACGTGGTGTAGTGCCAAAGACCACATGACAACATTCAATGAACTTACGCAGTTTTACCGCCTCGCTCGAAGGACTTTCCCTCCCCCACACCCGGGACTGAGCCGAGCGGAGGCGGTGCTGTTTAGACAACTACAAACTGGTTCTTTACCAACCCCGGTGTTAATGACTCATCTATACCCAAACTTATATGAAAGTGATGTGTGTCGCGTGTGCCAGCGGGAGAGGGCAACTCTGACGCACATCCTATGGGACTGCACAAAATTCCCCGACGAGGCTTCTAAAAGCGTAACGATTCCGCCGCGACTCGCGGCTGCGGCGGAATGCTCTGACCGTGACGTGCAAACCTGGGCCCTCCAGCAGGTCTCGGCGGCTCTTGAGCGACAAAGGCCTCAGATCCTCCGCTGAGTTGCCGCCTGGGCCCCCGTCACGGCGCCATTAGGTCATGATGCCATTAGGCCATGACGTAAATAAAGTTGTTCCTCCTCCTCCTCCTCATTTATGGCATTCAAGCCCCCGCAGAATGCAAAATAAGGACAGCAACACATCTGTGCCTCAACTTAGGATTACACGGCGCCACATTGCATAGCATAGTATCGTACTGAATATATGGCTTGAAATTCAAGGAAAATTCCATCAGTGATAAAAAGGAACAACAACCAAGGAGGGCAAGATATATTTTTGGATCACACACATTAGGTACCCTTTGAATCTCGCTGAGCTGTGATTTCTCTCTCCACAGCCAATGTCTCTGCTTCCTTTTCCCTGGCTTACGGCAGAAATTGTTAGGCTTGACAATGTGAGTCGTGATTTTAAATCTCACCATCCCTGAAGAGGCTACATGCCGACTCCAAATGTAATTCGAGGATTTTTGCAGTTTCGTCTTTGTTTCTTTTGGACTGAAGTTTTTAATTTCCAGCTTCAGTGCCTTCTTTTTCTTGTCTATCAACTCTCCGCAGCATCCTCCCAATCATGTGCAGGCAATCTGGGCGATTCTTTGCCAGCACACATGAAATTTCCAACAGCATAGCTATTTCTGTATGCTGCTGACCTGGAGGTGTGTTCCGAGCACTTCAGGTGGCTTTTCAGTGCCAATTCACCCATTGTCACCACATCAATCTTGTTCTGGCAAAATGTGCACTTCGCTTTATGTGGATCACTCAAGCCCGCTCTCACCCGCCCACCATAATCCACATGTTCAAGCCAGGCAGGCTAAAACTTGTATTTTTCGCATGGCATGGCATTCTAATTCGCACTGCATGGTACAAAGCACAAAGGCAAAATGATGTGATGTCGACTGCGGTCAATGACTTAAAGGCCAGCGCCTCTCAGAGGGAACAAAGGAAGACAGGGAGAGGACAGGGAAAATAAGCACCGAAGCCACCCGAAGATTGATTCTCAAGGAAACAATGTGCTCTCAATCGGTTCCCCTTTGAGACCAATTTATTCGCAATTATTTGTACAAGAGTAAGACAGTCTAAGGAAACAAGAAAACACTTACCAGGAAAAAAAAAGAGGGGGAGAAGTGGGGAAAGGGAGCAGGAAGTATGTCCTGAAGGACTTATGGCCCATTGAGAGAGAGACACAAAGCGGACAACTCATTACCTTAGCCCAGTGCCACATTGTTGCTTTGGGTTTTGCCCATCCTTACCATGTATCCACTGTTCCCTCTGAACACTCCCCACGAACACTCCCGATCGACACGTACTCTCAATTTTTAAAGTTAAAACCAGAGCAATTCTAAGTTTTAAAGGAATTTAAGGACTACTGTAAAATTCCGAACAAGCGCCACCACCCATGCAAGGGCCCCCCCCTAACATTGTTTCACAACATTTCTGCATCTCAAATTGCATTTTGGATGAGGTGATGTCACTTCTGTAGCGTGGAAGAAATAGTAGTTTAACCCCCTAATGAACGCAATTTTTTCTAAAGTGGTACCAAAATGGTCACGCAGTACCTGTATTGCCATCTGTGGGCAAGCCCAAATAAAAAACACTTTAAACGAGCCCTAATCACCTTAAACCAGACACAGATTGCCAGAAAACACATGACAAGCTGGACACGTTAGGAGCCAGAAATGACAGTCGGCTTATGACGAGCTCTTCAGGGGGTTATAGCACTAATTGCATCTGATGGGTACACAGGCCCCACTTGCATGCATGCCAGCCTTTGAGTGGCATGGCTAAGACCTCTAGCTTCCTCAATTCCGCAAAAAATGCTCGAATTTTTGCAATTTTCGTAGACTTGTGTCTAGCAGACACATTCTCTTTCCTCTTTTCAGTGATATAGTATTTGTGGACACCAGTGGAAACGATGGAATCATGGGAATATGATTAATTTAGTCACCTGAGCTCCCTTGAAGCTAGAATCTGGTAACAAACAAAGTTCTGCTGATGCCTTGACATGCCTGCTCTCCTATCTGCTCAAGCAAGCTAGTGCATCAAGTATAATGGCCCTGAAAGCAATGTGCTCACACACGTTTATGAGAAAGTCATGATAGTGGCACCTGTCGAAAGCGGTATTACCACATTTCCAATAATAAAATGACAGTTTTTTCTTAAATGATCTGCCTCAGAAAGCACCTCGCGTAATAATTTGAACGAAGCTATGAACATTTTAACGAAAACATCTTCGACAGAAGTCCGGCTGGTTGGGTTCTTGAGATAGTTGAGAGAAAACTGATGCCAACCAATATTTTTAACTTTACCCAACGTTTTGGGACCAACTCGGTCCCTTTTTCAGGGGTGACTAAAGTGTGCCAGCAGTAGCGGGTTGCTGCCTTCACTCTCATTTTGTTAGCAGTAGTTGTCAGCAATCCGTCGACTCCTCTCTCCTGAGAAGAGCAAAGTCAATATGCTCTTCCAAAGCAGAGAAAAAAGCAGAAGAAGCCTACAGAAGAATGGCTACACACGTGGCTTTATTCAACGCGTTGGTCGCCGTCAAGCTCAGAGGACAGGGGGATCAGCCAACAATGAAACAACGAAACGCGCGCGCGTTGTCCTTCCATATGTGAGGGCAACCGGCGAGGCACTCGCACGCATTCTCGGAAAACATGGAATCAACGTAGCTCACAAACCTGTTTTAACAATAACCCGCTTCTTACCACTACCGAAAGACCGCGTCCCCAGAGAAAAACAACCAGGTGTCGTTTACAAAATCCCATGCTCAAAGTGCCCGGCTTTACACGTCTGCTGGCGAAAGAAAAAACCTCCACCAAAGAATAAGGCAACACAAAAATGACATCCGGCTAATGAATTCAGAATCCAACCCCCTCGCCGAACACTGCGAGCGCGCCGACCACCGGACAGCCTTTGAGGAGGTGAGCGTTTTGGCCGTGGAACCAAACCTGTTCAGGAGGCGACATGTGGAGTTATGGCACATCCGGCTCACAAAGGCGGCGATGAATAGGACTCCAGGAACGCTCTCCTCCGCCTACATTAGTGCAATGCGCCACGGGTTAACAAAGGGAGAGCGAAGGCAGCAACCAGCTGCTGCTGGCACTTTCGTCACCCCTGAAGTACCGAGTTGGTCCCGAAATGTTGGGTAAAGTTAAAAATATTGGTTGGTGTCAGTTGTCTCTCAACTAGCTATGAACACTGTGTGAATTTTTTTTACCGTTCTTAGAAATACCCACAACGAGCTCACCCACTAAACTTGTGAGCTGCGAGGAAAAGCGAACTTCTTGATGACCTTGAGCCATCGAAGCGAAGCGTGCAGCACACACTGGCGAGATAGCTTTGCTACAACGTGGAAAGAAGGCGGCACGGGCCGTTGGGAAAGAGAAGGCAACGAAAAAGCTGTGAAGAGTAGATGGAGAAAAAGTAGGGACGGGCACAGAGCTGTGGAGCACCAAACACAGCAGCAAGGCCAGAAGCGGCGGCACAGTAGCTGTCGATGTTTAAAAGGCCTAATGCGTTTACGCTTCCGTGGAATATATCAGATTCTTTGTTATAAATATGCGGAATTTAAAATTTTCTGCCACAGAAAATTTGGGGCCTTAGACGTGGCTCGGAGGCACAGAATGAGTTGATTGCTCATAGGATAAATACACATATTTAAGTTTTAGTAAGGAGGATAAAGGAAGAACAACTCAATGTCAGTTTTTTCACAAGGTAACAAAATCAAGTGGTTTCATGCCTTGTGGTGGAGGGGTGGAGGGAGTGTTTGCTTTATTCCACTATCATGTGAAACAGCTCACATCGGGCGAACTGGGTGGTTTATCATCAACTGGCTGTGAAAGTACAGGAACACCAAGAATGTCACAAATGGTCATCTTGGAATACAGTATGGTGTGAATTTCAGACTTTGTAAGGCTTGAATGGCAAGCTTGATCAAATAAACAGTTTTCAAGTTAAATTTACACTGCCTTCGTTCCTTCGGTTTCTGGCTCTCCAGTTTTTTTCTGTAGTCTCTTAAACAATGCACCAACAGCGTTAAACTCTACCTCTGTATTTACATTTTAATGAAGCCTGCAGCCCCAAAAGGGCGCAACTTGACAGGCATTTAAACGGAAATGTTGCGCACAGAGATCAAAAATATATGTACTATATGGCCGGAGTATACTGAGGCTTTAGCAACAATTCTATGGACAGACTAATCATAAATACTGCATGAGCCTAGATCCTAATAAGAGAAGTCAATTCTCCCACCTTGTACACTGCGGTTTGAGACGGGGGGGTTTGGTAATTTCATGAAAGTGCGTATGGCTTAATGCTATGGGAAATAGTTGTTCTCGGTACAGCTTTAATTTTTTGCCATCTCTCCTTTGTGTTCTATTTTTAGCATGTGGGAAGAAAAAAAATTTCATGAACGACTGACTTCAAGTCTATTTCAAAGCTGGAAGTGAAGACTATCTGATTACACTGCACCACACATTTTCAGGGTGTGTGATCAAGGACAGCACACAAACAACGATGCATTCTTTGGGTAAGTGATGATGAGCAGTTGTTTAAACAGACATTATGCAAGGTGACTCAGCATGTCATGTCTATGGCCGGTGAGCAGAAGTTAAGCACAGGTATATGAGAAAAGCATGGATGACCCACTGTCAAACTGTCCAATGCAAGTGGAGCCCTGCAGCTTCCAGAGGCTGACACAACCTTCCACAGTGCCAGACACCAAGTGTTCCCCTTCAGCATCCAGTGCAATGCAGGCCACACCCGACTCGTGTTCTAGCTCTGCAAGCAGGCTGCAACCGCTCTTGTCACCATGGGCCACCAACTTCCAGATCTAGATAGAATGGAACAAGGCAGCACCACACTGCAGTACCGCAGCTCCTGAAACTGCTAAAATGGCGAGAATTGGGCCTAGTCGGTTGTTCACGATGGTTCAATGTGCTTAACTTTTTACAGAACGAGAGGACGCGACGACAACACAGAGCGCGAACTTAAAATAATGGTCATGGAAGAGCTGAAGCTTTCCGCAGGAGAATACCTCAGCCGGTTCCGAGACTCGCACAAAAGAACAAACGAAGGGTGGCAGACGTTTGTTGCGTGCATCCAGAGTTCCCTGCATTTGTATCTTGAGTCGAGAGGAATCAAAACTCTAGAGAGACTAACCGCGTTACTAGTGGTGGACCAGGTAAAGAGCCAGCTGTCGGAGGAAGCACTAAAGTGCATAATCCTTCAAGAAGGGAAGGAGTGGGTGAAGGCGCCCGAGATGACCACACTCCTCCAAACGTTTGAGCAGGCAGAGGGTAAGAACAGCATCGACAAAAAATACGACCAGAAAAGACCCGAGGGTCTCAGCATTTGAAGTATCGCACAATTGAAGGAAAGGGGTACGCCATTGGCGTTAAACGCTAAGTTGCGCTCTAGTGGCTGCTTCAGGTGCGACGCAACTGGAAATCTGAAAGCGAACTGTCCACATAACTCAAGCCACGCCACCCCAAAGGCACTCAGTGCGAACATGAATAAACTGTCCGCACAGGAACCTGTATGGCATGCAGGAGGCAGGCGTGGTGAGCTGACAGCCTTAGCACTCCATTGTAAGGATAGGCAAACCAACACTATCTTTGACACGGGCGCTGAGGTTACGGTCATGAGGGAAAGTGTCGTGCCACCTGGGCTGACGAAGCCTCATGGGACCATAAGTTTGATTTCCGCCTTTGGAGAAAATGTGCAAGCCAAACTTGCGTTATGGCCGCTGACTATGCATAGTGACACAGGGGTTTTCGCTAACATAACAGAAGCCATACCGGTGCTCAGTACCCTCACTGAAAAGTTGGCCACGCAGATGGATTGCCTGCTGTCGCAGGAGGCATGGGAGTCCCTCAAGGTAGAAGGCAAATCCCAAGGGATTATAGCTTCAGGCGAAAGAGAAGCTGCAAACTACATGCAGTCAAGGTTATACAAAGCATGCCGCGGGAGAGACAGGGAGGACATTAATCGCCCAGACTTCAGTACACGACGAGGGAGTTGTCTCTGAAGAGAATGAAGTCGCCGAACACCCAATAACACCAGGTAATGGGAAAAGCATGGTGGAGGTATTCAGGGAGCAGCAACGGCAAGATGCGACCTTGCAAAAGGCATGGAAAGATGCGCAGGTAGGCAAGGGAGGTATGTCTGTAGTCGATGGACTTCTCTACCACATGGATAGGTTAGTTGGGCAGCCAGTAATACAACTTTTACTGCCTAAATCCCGGCAGGCAGGGGTCCCTCAGACAGGCCATGAATCAAGCTGGGGAGGCCATTTGGGGTTCCGAAAACCAAGGCTAGGTTTAAATATAGTTTTTTTTGGCCAAGGCTACAGGAAGATGTCAGGTCGCACTGCGATAGCTGTCACGGCTGTCAGACACGGTCAGACCTACGCAAGGTGGACAATGTGCCCATTCAGCCTGTGTTAAGGCCCCGCTATCCCTTTGAACAAGTGAATGTTGACGTGATCGGACCATTGGAACCTCCATCAGGGAGGGGTGACAGGTACGTGTTGTGCATCACTGATCTATGCACTCACTGGCCTGAAGTAGTTTGCCACCGTTCCCTCAGTGCCAAGGCGACCTGCGACGCTCTCTTGGCAGTGTTCAGCAGGACTGATGTGCAGGAAGTGGTCGCGTCGGATTGCAGCACAAATTTCACCAAGGCAAGATCATAATTTTACCCTTACTGCACTCCTTGATGTCAGGAGAAACCAATGGCATGCATTTTATGAAGTTCCCTGCAGCAAAAGTTTCTTAAAGCGCTTGACTAAAATACATGACATATTTCATAAGGGTAGAAGGACTTCTTACAGTACGAAGTTAAAAGGTATATTTGGCTTCAGCACACAAAAGTACATGTTCCCTAAAGGTTTCAGAATAATGAATCAATTACTAATATTCTTGTTCAAATACCCCCTTCCCCTCTTTAAAAGCCCTAGAATGAGAATTGTTTACATAACAATGTCCAATAAGATGAATGAATCCAAGCAGTGATTGATTTATTGACTGACTGATTTAAACCTTTATCGATCCCATACTCATTGGTCTCTAACTTAGTATAACCTGCAAGAACAGACATGTGCAAGGGGGAGGGGGCAAGGGAGGCAGTGGTCCCTCTAACGAGTTTGGGGAAGGGGGTGAAAATTCTGTTCCACACTGCAGACATGGATAGGCGCTATCATGAAATTTGGCCCCTAATGGAGAGGCCTGTGTATGCTTATGCCTGTAACAAGCACTGAGTCATGATGTGGGCATATGAGGACCTGAAAAAAACTACACAATTAATCATATAAGAAAACAGGAATTTCTTTTGCACAATTTGGCATGTTCCTAGCAAAAACCTCAAATTTTTTTTTTTTCCCATTAGGTATAATTTGAAACTGAAGGGGTTAAACACTTATTATAGAAGATTCCAGTTCAAAATAATACTAAACGATATGAAATATTTTCGCATCAAGACGCTCTTGTAGCAGAGAAAAGACTACTCACACATAATTATCCCATGATCCAACGACGACTGTTTTGTCATTCATTACAATGCATGATGACAGCGCCTGCAGACAAGAACACACCACTAATACTCAGCATATGAAATATCATAGTGTGTAGAGCTGGGAAGTAAATTTAAAGGGGCTGCGAAACACTACTTGAACGGATGCCGGTTACACTTCAGATGGATTCTTTATGTCACACAGATGCTTAATCAAAAAGAATTACAAGAATCGATGCATAGGAACGGGAGATATTCAATGAAGAAATTTCAAAATACAAGCAAACAAAATGCTGCCCTCAACTCGATTTTCGTGCAGCTTCCCATTCCCATTTCACTCTCCCAATGACGACTCTTAGTGCGACCAATCAAAACAGCCTATCTGAGCACGTGGCGGAAGTTTGCACTCCATGGTGGCCTGTTCTCTGTAAGTCGTTCTTGCCAAGGCTGGCAACGCCGTTTGCATGGTTACGACAACCATGTGAACGCCCAGCTGACCCAGCGATGCTTCATCGTCACTCCGATGACGCAGAAGGGAACACTGATAAGTGACGTTCCCTGACTTATGGACCCGAACGCGATCCGAACTGAATCTGAACTCGAGCGCGAGGTACTGCGTCGGTGTGACGGCCTGCGCAAGATATCAGACACATTTAGCATAGCGCGTACCGCTACTAAAATCGCCTACCATTGCCCATCGCTCCTAGCGCGCTGGTTGGTCACGGCGAGCAAGGAGCGCGCGCTGTTGAAGGGAACGTGGCGCCATCTGGCGCCGCCGCCCAGTGATCCTTCACAAGCTGACAATGCGCAGTGCTAAATGTGAAATGAACGGCATTTTTCTTCGCATCCTTCCTCGGGACCGAAAAGAACATTGTGCAATGGCTCGATCTGACTGATTCCACAAAGCCGTTCTCAGATATTTACTTATTTGAATCTCAAGGGTCCCTGGCGGGACATTACATGATACATAGAGAGTAGCCATAAGTGTTGTGTGCTAGGTCGTAGGATGTGTGCAGAGAAGCGCAAAGTCCTTCGATGCAAAAAGTAGCCAGAACCTCTGGTTGTGTATTTTTGTTTTACTTGCTTTACAGCGCTTTTACCTAAGGCAAACAAGTTGGTTTTGTTGATGTAATATAAAACAAAAAACTTTACAAAACGTATGACTAGTTATTAACCCAATTTGAAATATATTTACTGTTTGTCCAATAATAAAGCTCCCACCAAGTTATGCCATATCCACTGCTAAAAACCGCCACTGTATGGTGATACCGTCAGCGCCATGAATTTGTTTTTGCGAGCTAATTAAAGTATTAAAAACCGGAGTATACGTGGTACGACCGATGCTAATAGCATCACTATAACTCATTCTATGCAACCAACAAGCAAAACAATGCACTGATTATGTGTTTCGGGGCCCCTTTAATTGTAAATTCATCTGTTTACCCAATGACATGTATACACTTTACGGAGCAGAGAAAAATGTTTTTCAACTAGCCAGGCGCAACCTGTAAAAACTTGGTCACAGGAGGACAGAAAGAATGTCAACAGTTTTGTTGTAAAAGAAAAACCATTTTAATCCGGTGATTAAATTATTCATCGAGACTTGCCCATTAAAATTTTTATATATTTTTGGAGGTAAAAAAAACATTTAGCTGAAAAAGGAAAAAACAACTGAATTAGTGACAAGGCATGCAACATTTTGAAAACAGTGCAAAGGGCAAAGTATGCAAGGCATGTGGAAAAAGAAGTGCAGAGGACAAAAATTTTGAATTGGCTTTTTGCAGCTATGACTGCAGCCTTGTTTACATGAGCCCGACGTTGCGGGTGTAGTCTGGGCGCGCCAGATGTCGGGCTGGCCCAGCCCAACCCGACCCGTTTGTATGAACCTGTTTTCTGTCGGGCAAAGATCACCGCTACCCCTAGCGTCGCGCATGCAAAACACGCGTGCAGGCTAGAAGATGAGGAGAAACACCAAGGCGTGACCGGAAACAATTTTTGCCAGTGGAACGCCAGCCAGACCAGAGAGGAAGCAAGAGAGGAGGCAGGAGAGGAGGCGCCAAGCAGACATGGCAGTGTATACATGCTTCTTCCAACCAGGTCGGGCCGAGTCAACCCACCCCCTGTGGTCGGGCTGGCCCAGCTCGACTAGACGGTCGCTTAGCTTGATCCCCTAGCGTTTACATGAGTCCGACAACCGATTTTCAGCCCGACAGCCTACTTGACCAGACTTTTATCGGGCTCATGTAAATTGCCCAGCGCATTCCAAGTGCCCCCTATCATCCTCCCTTTTATTGACTTTATGCATAAAAAAAACGTTTACAGGGAATAAGTGAGATTCGTATGGCATATACACGTTACCATTAGTTTTCTACAGGATGCTACATGATCATGTTATTGTCTAAGTAAAGGAAGACTACCGACCAGGAGCTGTTTTGGTGCATTTATGCCGCCACTGTGCCCTTCGCTTCCTCTCTCTCCCTCTCCCTCGCTGCTGTGCTGCACTCTTTATCCTTTCCCCTTCTCCACTCCTCCCTTTCCCAGCCACTGCATGCATTTAACTTGGACAACAAGCTCTGAATATGAAGTTCACTCTAAAATCTGGAAACAAAGAAGCAATGCATGAAAATGTACTTATTGGACCTAAGGTCAATTCTTTTCACGATGCATCTTGTACACCAGAGGTCTTAAACTCGTCTTGTCACACAGGCAATATTGGCCCACTTTTGTCATGTGTGGGCCAGTATTCGGAAAAGGAGGAAAGGAAAACAGAGGGGGCAGCGCGGTGCTTATGCCACCTAAGACCATTGCGATTTCTCTTCTGTCTTGGACGTAGCAAACATCAAACGGTGACTCAAAGCTATGGATAGTGGAGATGACTAACTCTCTATTTACAAAGAAAGCATGTCATACTTGCTGACCTGTACATGGTGAGCAACCGGCCTGTGTCAAAGTGTGAATGGTGATGAAGAGGTACAGTATGAAAAAAAAAAAAAAAAACAGATTCCACTGGCATAGCGCATCTGGTACAAAGGCTGAAATCCTTAGTGCAAGGCGGCCGCACGAGACGCAAGCTCCTGTACGTCGTATACTTGAGACCCCTGCTGTATGCTTTCTTCAGCAGTGCTTTCGGCGTCCTCTGCTTACTTTATTTAGGCTCAATAAAGTTCCTACTGTTAAAACAGGTCGCAGCAGCTATGCAAGCCTGCACAAGGCCAGCTACCAAAAGATAGGCTATGCATACAATTAACACCAATGCCTTACCATGTGGGATATGTTGACACTCCGTAGCTGCTGCTTCTGCTCAAGGGAGTACAGTTTGAGAAGGCTGTCTGAAAGGGAAGAAAAAGTCAGTCATGGCTTGTTAAGAAGTCAGAACTTAAAACATATGCAGCATGCAAGCTCTCACAAAGAAATTGTCAGAGCATACAGGTGACCTGAAGGGCCCTTCCCAAATTGTTTCAGTAAACCAAAACCAATTAAATAACTAAAAATAGCAAAAAAAAAGAAAAAAGCAATTAGGACAATGAAAGTAATCCTACATATGCCAGTGATAATATACATTAGAAGAAACATAAAATAAGTTACACATACAGCAACTGCCAACAGACTAAGGATCCACATATATACAGTTAAACCCCGTTGGTAACTTTTCCACAAGGCCACGAAAAAAATAAAAAATTGAAAGACGAATACGATAGTCAGTTATATACGAAGTTTTAGTGCAGCTCTTCACATGCCACCTGCCACCACTGGCAGGTGTTACGCTGCTAGCCATCCTTTAGGATCTTCCTGTGGCAGCCACCTTCTGTGGCAGGTGGCATTTTGCTCTGCTACTACCTGCCAACATGCCACCTGTCACACACCATAACATGCTACCTGTTACATGCCGCAACATGCCACCTGTCAGGTGGTGTGTTACGCCGACCCTGGCAGGTGGCGTGTTAAACTGCTAGCAGCCCTCTGGGATCTTCAGGTGACATTTCGGTCTGCTGCTTGGTGAACCGGTTATGCCAACAATGCCGACACTGACTACGCAGAAATGGGAACCTAAGAGCTGTGCTCTAAAAAATATTAACAGCCACGAAACCATCAAATGTATGAAACCAGTGCAGTTTTAATCTGAAGACTGTTTATTTTGTCAAACCAACCACTAAAGGCTAAAAGAAAACCACTAACTGCTGCCTGCCAAATTGAAACATGGCCAGTCACAGTATTCTTGGCATTCTTAATTTCTGTATGTTCATATCATAGTGCTCTTATTTGGTAATGTGTTCCTGTGTTGTATATGCTCTCGCTTTTCATTCGATTCATTAAGATATGATTGGTACGAAGGTTCTCAAGTTGCAAAATAAAGTCATTTGATTGAATGATTGATTGATCGATTATTACCACACTTGCACAGAAGATCACTGACACTACCTAGCCTTCCTAGTGTAAACTTGATCACAAGACAGCAAAATGAAGTAACGAATCTCTTCAACACAAAGCATGACACCGCTTGACTGCATTATCCTGTGAAAAACTTCACATCTGGCTGCTCCACCTGTATCTTTGGTGCTCGCATTTGAAGATTTCCAGAATGAGCTAATGACTTGCCTACGCCTTGAGGCCATGCCTCTCAAAAGCTCACCCATGCAAATGAGGCCCATTTGCACATCAGATACAGCATGCTTGCTTAGTAAATTTCATATTTTGTTTAATGCAATATTTACAAAACTGCCTTGCCCGTAATGCATTGCAAGACGCAGGGATATCGTGACATGATAACAAATTAAGTTACAAAACACAAGAGGACGCTATGAACTTAGCACTGGGACTGCACAAATGCAATGCAGCTAAAAAAAATAGAAGAAATGGAAACCTACCAATGAAGTTGTTACTGTGCTACCAACAACTGAAGCACAGTAATGTGGGAACATGGCATTTAGTATATTAAGTACCATGGTGAAGCGCACACAGTTAAAGATTTACCGCAGCACACACGGCCTCATGCTACCCTTGCATGCTAAGTTTCCAAGATAGGATGCTCGATACAATGACATGCAGAGAGGATGCTCATTACAGTGAAGCTGTTTCTTTAAAATCTATTTTATTCAAAAAAGGTCACTTAGACTGCATAGCATAACAACACAAGATATCACCCTTGTTTTACTAAACCATATCATTTAAAGCAGCGTTGCTGAGTCAAATGTGTTAAGTACCCCTCAACTGCAAGTGAAAGCAACTGAAGATCCCAAGAGAGTAACTGATGTGCAAGAATACTAGTGCCCATTCATTGGATTTACAATAATGTACACAGCAGTTCATTCTGCTAGTTCAGGGGCTCTCACAGTGTTTTCTGAGAGACCATTAGATTCCTTGGACCCTTTCTGGGTTTCCGAAATCCTGAGGTCCGTGCATGCTCCTCCCCCAACCTTTCTTCGCCTACTCTACTCTCTAAATCTACCACTCCATAAAGTGCCACACCTATGGACAATTACCGAGAGAATGACTTTCGATATCTCTTGAAGGGTCAACCATATAAATGCTTTTTTTTTTGCATGCATGTCTGGCAAGGAGGAGCAAGGGCAAAGAGATAGCAGGGGGTTCTTCACAACTTTTTGAAAAACTGATGCCCCTATAGGTCAAAATGTTTCTGAACCCTTGCACTAGACCATTCATATGTTCTACCACTACATCACAACAACGGACCTCAAAACAATAACACTGAAACAAGTGCCTAAGGAAGTGCCAATTAGTTTATATACTTCGCACACATCAAGTAGTTTGTATACCTGATCACACATTGCTGCACTAGGAGTTTTTACTCAGCCAAAAAATGTGTGAGGGCTTCTGTGAGGCTCAAGAGCTTTGGGGTCCATAGGAATGCGTTCAAACACCTGAAAGGCTGAAAGGGCACCTGAGAACCACTGAGAACCATCTCAAAATTACTGACCTAAAGCATAAACATCAATTTTTTTTTCTACTTAATATGGTTTCTGTAGACTGAGAAGCTCAACTGTGCTTTCTAATCATATTTCTACACTATATTTTTTTCACAGTGAAATGAAGCATCTTACATATGCAGTGTAACGAAGTTTATTTTTCATTAGAGGCTTTCAAGAAATCCAAGTAACTCCAGTGGACTCTAAACAGACTAGAGGTTTCGGCAAGAGCAGTGCTTCAGCAAGGCTAAATAAAGGTATACGGTAGATACCTACATCATAATCTTCAGAATCACATACTTACAAGTAACATCGTATGATACCATATGGAGGTACTTCAGCAAGATTTGGAGGCACTCACTGGAGTCCTAATCACATAGGTTTTTCTCAGCTAAGCACACCTACACACACATTTTCTTTCACTCACACATATATGGGCACTCTTTCACATTCAACTGCACTCATACTGACAGTTAAACACAGAAAATCATTCATGCTGACACTTATGCCCACTTACAGCCACAAAGCCACAAGCACTGACTAGGGCTTATAGTCAGTCACAGTCATTCATGCTCACAGAAACACTCGTTCTCACTAGTACCTAATAAATGAATGCAAACATAAGTAAGAATGCCAACCTGTAGCCCCACCTGCATTTTGCCCATGACTAACCACCAAGAAAATATTTCTTCATAAGCAAGATAAATTTTATAAGCACTTATCCAGCAAACAAGGATGCTCGAACCCAATTAACTGTAATAGTACCTCATACAGCATACTGAGTAGGATGTCTACTTTGCAGCTGCATGGTTACTATTACAGAACCAAGCAATTATTACTTTTGATAAAATATTTAAAGCCTGCCAACATAACAGAAAGAGGTTAACAGCATCAAAACTTCGCTAAGCACAGCCATTAAAGGTTGTACCCAAGGTCAGCCATACCAGCAAACAAGCATGCACTTTTGGGATGTTTGTGGATGCGACAATAACAGTCTGCATGAAGAAGGCTAGATTTCTAATTTTTATGCATTGAGCAAGTAAATGTAATCATAATGACGGACGAGCAGCCACTACACAGCTGACACCCTTACGTGCAAGAATGCTTTATACCCAAACACAAACAGCTGGAACAACAGTGACCAAATAGTAGCCTGAATAAAGAAAGATGCAAGACAAAGAGAAAACATGCATAGCTATAATGAAAAATTTCTAACTTCAAAGCATAGTCTAACATCAACTTTTTACCTTGCGAAACTGAGAAGACGCTACTTTTGCTACTTGAGAAGCAAACGTGAGTCACCATTCTGAAATTAAAGATTTTGACAATATTAAAGTTTGTCAGAGACGTGAAACTTTGGTATGAACATGTGTGTCCCCTCTGTCTCTTGCTTTTTTTTTTTTAAAGCAGGAGGCATAAATGAATGTTGTACATATAAGTAGCGCACTCCAGCAAAACCAAGCCCTGAAAAGAACTAGTCAGTTTTGGGAGGATAAACCTAACACAGCGGCATTAGAGGTTGTCTAGCATAGGTACTAACAGCATCTCTATCTTGCAATTAAGCAAACTATGCAAATGTTAAAAGCAAATGTTAAATTGTACTGTTTCCACAAGAAAGCCTTCACTAAGAAAGCTTTTTTTCAAGCAATTCAAACAAAGGGGTACAAACTATGAACTTAAAGAGCATAAAATACAAAGGTTATTTTCCTTGCTCCAAGCCGAAATTTAGGCTTGAGCTTATCAGCAGAAAATTCTAGAATATGAGAGTACAGATTACTAAGCTAGTACTAAAAGACAGTGACATATGACTTTCAGATAAGTGTACAGGTGTATTACTATGCAGTACGCAACAAAGTTCCCAGAATTATACATGAAATCCCGTCCCCTTACGAAGGCTCCCTTACATCACTTCATTTTTGCAGGACTTAGTTTTCTCCTAAAAGAGATGAAGAGTACAGCATTATCAGCTGCTGCTTTCTGTATCAAATTTTCATCAGTGCAGCTTATGAACTGCGGTGACGTATGTGTCCTTTCCTTCTTTAGCATCAGAGAAAATTGCTGAGAAGACCTGCTTAGTTAATGCCATGCTTTCCTTCAGGCTTTATGAATGACTGTTCCAACATTTTGTGGCAGTGTGTGGCAGCCTGTCCCTCACAGTGACATTTTCATTGTCGTGAGTACTGTTTAGAAAAATTGTTCCAGAAACAATTACTACACGCTGACTAATGGGCCTGCGCATTCAGAAAACACTGTTTTAAAAATTAAGAGGAAATGCCGGTTCAAAAACTAGTTTTTTTTTTCCGAAAATTTCCCTTTTTTATTTTTGCTTATTTTTAAAGTTTAGCCTTTCTACTTTCATGAAAATAACAATAAACGTGAAATCGAGACAGGAAAAATGGTGAAAACTGTATACATCTCTCCTTAAGCGGTGATCAATTGGCCCGCGCATTTAGAAAATACGGTTTCGCCAGCTCTGTTCCAAGGACTCATACTGCGAACATTCAAAAGCATTGAACACATTTACCAGCAATCTTGAAACCCATTTCCTAGTCTCTTTAACCCTAAAACCAATTAAAGCACTACAGGCACTACACGTCTTTGACTCCTCACAAGGATAATGGTTGTGAAAAATGAACCTCATTAAAGCACGAATAAGATTAACATGTAATTGTTGCTCTGTGCGAGAATATGCTGGCGGCCTACGTAAACAAGACCAACAGAAAAGGCAGGCTGTCACTCACACATATCTGGCCACAACAATGTACGTATCTGGATGCAGTTCCACCATGCACAGTATGAGGACATGCAACTTCACACACAAAGGTGCAAATTATCAGTGAAATTTCCAGAACAAGGACATTTTATAGGAGGTGTGATTTACCAGAAAATACAGGTAATATCTGCCAGCGCTTTCCATCTCCCATACAGGTCAAACACAATTTGCTTATGCTGCTTGCCTTCTCTTGCATATTTTATTTTTAAACATCATCTGTAGCTCCCAATTACAAAACACAGCCATTAAAACCCGCCATCATCATCACTTCCTTATAATCCCTTACCACCTTTTCTTTCTTCGCAACTGTGCTGAACACATTTAAGCGGTAAACGCATGAAGCGATGTTCTTGGCAACATGACGTACAGTGGTGACGGCCATCGCCTATTGCTGCTGCTGGTACACCCGCATGAAGCGGCCAGACTTGGTGGCAAAGCAGCTTTGTTTCAGCAATGTTGCTCGTTTGTAGCCACTTTAGCATTCAGTCACCTTGCATTAGCATACAAGTACAACTGCGCTAGTACCGTTTAGTTAAGTATTTTAAACAGCATGAAGCATGATAAAAACAACTATAAAAATACTTCTTAGGTAATACATGATATTTTTAATAAAATATACAGCCCCGAGGAAAGTGTACAGTGCGGCCTGACTACGTTTTTGAGATGCTGAGACTTGTAATGAGTTAGAGATGTACCTTAAAACATCCTTTTCTGTTCCACAATTCTTAACAGGCTTTCATTGAACTGCTCTGATGCATGGGTGAAGATGAGGACAAAGCAATCGTTGGCAGCCTCTTTGCTGAAATCATGTGCTAGACAAACAAACTTCGCTCGCAAACTAGATCATAAGTCACATATCTGCAATGCCTGTTGGCTTCTCTCGCAAGCCACTCCCATGCAGTGAACGAAATTTTCTGCAAACCCAGAACCTAATCAATGTGATAAGTGGCCCTCAACTCATGGCGCGAAGCCATCATGCGGTGAATTGCCTCATGCGGTCAGCGCTTTAATAATCAAATGTCAGGTGCAGCCTATTTCTAGCTCGATAATGTGTCAGCTCCTGCAAGATTTCACAAAAAGTCCTCATTTCATAAATATGCAACCATAATGCCATGCAGAAAGACTAACTCTACAGCATGACAGCAAATTTTAGTTCAATCAGAAGCAAAACAAATCAAGGGCATCAAAATGGCAAATATGCAGCAATCCTATCCAGCATCATGCAGAGCACCTAAGCACAGATAATTAACATCAAGCACCCATTACATCTGCCTCCTGAACTGGAACATTCAGCACATATTGGCGGAAAACAGTAAAATCCCATATATGAATTTAATCTGTAACTTGGTCTTTTATAAGCATGCTGCTGTACAAAATACTTATTCTATATGCTCGGGCCTTAGATTTAATATTATAATGGTAGGAAAAGGCTTCAGATTAAAATGTAAACATTTTGTAATATAGAACAGACATAGCCTGAAAAACTAATATAGGAAAGACAAATACAAAGCTCTTGTTATAATTTTTGTAATGGTTAAGTGTGACACTCTATCTTTTCTAACTTTTTCAAAAGCTTTTACTCGTTGTGAAGCATGTGCTCTGCCATCTTAGTCAGATCTGCCATGTTCCTCTTCCAAGCAAAAGAAGAAATTGAAGGTGCTCGGTCCCTTGTCTCAAGCTCTGCACAGAAAAAGAAATGAAGAGAGAGAACAAATAAGGTAATACAGACAACAACAGGCAGCCATCTATTAAGATCAGCTTCCACCTTGCTCATACATACATAGTTCAGTTTCTTTACAATTCTAATCTACAATTATTTTCAAAAATACACAGCCCCCGGCAAGCATAGCCGGAGCAACTGGGGCCACACCACGACACTGCCATTGCTAATGCATCATCGTTGCGAGGATACTACGAGTGATGACAAACTTTGCCTGCAATCTCGGAAGAGCCTGTGTGCTAGCACATATTTCACTGTTCTTTCATTACGCATTTATATTATCAAGTTGATCCAAACACGGATGATATGAATTCGTAAAATTCCCCAGCCGGAGTACACTGTGTACAATGTGTAGAATTTTGGATGCTTCGAACTCTTTCCCGCACCACTACGGATGATGCCAACGCACGAGCTGCGACTGCACCCTCGAGCATTTAAAGTCTTGATCGCTAATAGTGCGGTACACACCGTGGGCAGTGAGCGGCAGTGAGCACCCCGCACATCACCGATGCCGTGATCGCCAGTCACGCTGTACGTACCACAAGTAGCAAGCTGCGGCTGTACAGCCGTGAATGATTCCCGTCAGGCGTGAACAGATCTGAGTGAATGCATTTTTCATGCTTCTGCACGTGAATTTTGTTCATTTGGATGATAAAAAAATTTTCGGGTGATACAAACTTTTTGCGATCCTGTAAGATTCACATCACTGAGATTCTACTAATTTAAAAAAAAAAGTGCAAACTGTTTTTTACAAGGCTTATGCAAGAATGAACTTTGCCATCATTCAAAGTATCCTCAGAGTGAGCGTGCATCACCAACAGCAATGCCAAAGAACTGCTCTGCAACCCCTCTGTCCATGTTGTAGGCCACATTTTTTTTTCAAACAACACATTCCTTTATATTAAGGTTGTAAAGCAATCACAACATTTCGGTAAGCATTACAATACCATAGCAGAAAAAGTTTCTCATAATTTTTCTCATGATTTTCTCATAATTACAGAAAAACTTAAAAGATAGTTGCAAGGCAAAGCTACATGCACAATTTTATTATAATGAAAACACAAGGAACATAAGCAATGTGTTTCACTCCAAATTAATGCTAAACAAATTAATGCTTTGTAGAACAACGAATCAGCACACTAAACAACACTTGGATTGCAAGAACTGCACTGCAGATGGCTTAAAGTTGTTGCACTGCAAGTTCTCTACAATCATCGCACATAGCTGAAAACATTTACAAACCTTCAGGAATACTGCTGACATTTTCAAGCAGGGAGTCAGGGCAAGAGTCACTCGCCATGCTCAGTGATCTCGGAAGAACAGTGCAGCAGCGTTGAGGGTGAGGGTGCTTGAATATTTGCTTTGGTGTCTGGCCAAATTCCATGATTTGGACCTCAAGAGAGTGCCTTTCATAGATGTCCTGGATGCTGAGAGGAAACATGGGGATGGTTCATCACAAAACAATTTGGCTTCCATTGCACAGCACCAGACAACTATTTATGGAAATACTAAATGTTGAATAAAAAAACTGAGGAAAGTGTTGAAGAATGCTATAAGGTGAATAACCTCCATTGTTTTCCCATGGTGACCATTTGCTCCCAAGGGGCAAGCTAACTACAAGCAGTAGCTACTTGAAGTTAATGTCGTGGAAAAGTCTACAACAAATAGCCATTTCAATGCATAGCCTGACAACTTCCGAAATCGAAGATGATGTGGTTTAAACATACCTCCGTTCCAAACAAATAATGACAAATGCAACCATTCCTGACTCAGATTTTTAAATTACAGGAAAGAAACTGGAATGGACATCAAAGAGGCCCTGAAACGTTTTCCTACTCCACAGCTGCTTATTTTTCTGGGCAGTCTCCCTTCACCATTTGGAATTTCTAACATCCTCTAAAGACTAGTGTCAGGATATGTTCTGGTCGGAACCTGCATACTCAATGCCACACGTGCAACACCCCCAATGCTTGGCCAGGTATATATGAATGCACTGCTTTTATTAGATAAATTCCACCTTTCTTTTATTCTAGCTGATGAAAAACCAAAGAACGACGTCACCTTTCCTCTATTCTTGTGCAAGGAAACTGGCCAAACAAAAGCCATGCTGATACTACAACAGGAGATGAGCAGTGATTGGAAAGAATACCAGAAATGGTCACAAAGGTTTTCACAACTCCTTTTAGTTTGACTAAAATACAACAAATGGCTTGAAATAGAGGCACATTTCTTTGTCTTTATAATCATAACTTTTAATAGACACTCAAAAATAAAAGTACAGAAACAAGAACTCACCTGTCCAGATCAACACTTCCTTCATAGGTCAAATGATAATACACTGCAAAAAATAAAAATGTTGGTTTCAGGCAAATTTAGCCCAAAATAAAGCATGCGAAGTTCTTATTGGGAAGGTTTTATAAGATGGACGGCTGCTTATTTCTAGCTTTTAACCATGCTGCTACATGTAATAAACCCAGCGAAAACAACCTGCCTATTGTTGCTGCCTTTAAAAGCTACCTCTAAAATTACTTGTTGCATTGCAACACCTACATATTCACTAATTCAGATAATAGGCATTATATAGAGACAGTCAAACAAAAAATAAATGCTTATTACAAGAGGGACCCTTACAGTTCAAGGAATGCAAAAGTGATCACAGAAAAAAAAAATACAACGCAAGCACAAAAACCCTTAGTGCTCAAACAATGATCATGATGAAGGTGAACAAAATATTTGTCACAGACAAAAGAAACAATGGTACTATCCCATCCCTCTGCATTTCTGCAGCAGCCAGAGACTTCTTTGCCATATTAGTCCATGTTTCACAAAGAACTAGCAACATCAAACTTGCTATCTACCTTTGGGAACCAAATAAAAGGTGCTTCCAATAACAATTAAAAATAGTGACAAAAAAAATCCCCAGGCCTTCCCCAAAGTTGCACAGCCACTTATACTTTCCAATATAGTGTTGAACACATTCATGTGGATGGCTGGGAGAACTCTGGCTGTGACTATGGCCAATTAAGGAAAAGCAAGCTCTTTTGACTAACGAGTGCCACTGCACCAGTACAGCAGAAAACTACTGTGACCGTCCAGAGAAAAAGAAACAACAGACATCCTTAAAAAGGCCTGCATAAAAATTCGTTTCTGCATCATTAATCTTAGGACATAATATCTTATGCTCAAATAACATTACCAACTACAGCGGTCATTTTACGAAAGGTTTGTTCCACATATGTGCACTTTGCATTGGACACTTTTCACACTGCTTTGTCCAACTAGTCTAAAAGCATCTCACACAAGTGACACTGAGACTTTTAGACATTTTTTCTGTGTTTAGCACCACAGTTTTGAGAGTGAAATGCCCTGTAATTTTGTGTCATGAAATTATATGGTGACAAAGAAATAAAAGCTCTATATTTTTACATATTTTATGATATGCTAGGCTAACATTTTATGAAGCAAGTTTCATGCTTTCAGCATGATAACATTTTTAGAAACCATTTGAGATTACGGCACCTGATCTCTCTAATTGCACACACCAAGGGTACAAGAAGACCCACCATTGTCAGCTAATACCGCCTCTTCTCCGGTCTGCTTGTAGCCAAAAATTAAGTCGATCCAGTCATGAAGGTTCTCAGAGACAAAAGATGACTCAAGAGCTTCCCTACATGTGCGTATAAAATGAGCAGGGCCTGTAATGAAGAAAAGTGGCTGGCAAGCTCAAAGTAAGCAAGCAAAACAGGAAAGAACAAGAAGGAAACATGCATGAACGCACCTTGAGCCCACTGTGGCAGTTCCACGTCGCCAACAGCACAACCATTCTGGTGCTTTCCAAAGTCTAAGTTCTAAACCACACACACAAAAAACAACAAAAGAATGCTAAAACAGCGTACCACTGTCTGTTTCCTAAACATCTGCAATGCTGCTGACACCTGATGGAAGGTTGCCTTATATATTTAGAAAAAACAACAAAAGCATATGATACAGTACACCTAAAACTGTGGCACACAGCAAGATCATCGAACTAAAACATAAATAAAATAGAAGCATAGTGAAAGTAACAAGGTATAAAAACTATGTGCTACTTTTCAAACACCCAATCTGCTTTATTGCCTCAAATTTAAGAACCCTGCAATCTTAGGCAACCTTCGTGCTTTTTACCACAGCTGAGTATTAGGTATGCTGATCCATGCTCGTAATGATAAGCATTTTAAGTTTATGCCATTGTTAGGCGATGACTCACTTTCTCAACCATCTAAGAGTCATTACTGACCCTTCCTGAGAGGACAGCAAACATTAGAGGTGTGCTAACAAGTGACTACTTTGAGGCTTCTGGGTGGAGGTCACAGTACTGTTTCATTGTTGTGGGTTCGAAAGGAATAAAGGGGTCTCAAAGCTGGAAAGAAACGGGGGTGGGCACAGAACAACTGAAAGGAGTCACCAATAAGAGTCTTTCTTGGCCAAATGCTCGAGCTTGCTCCGATGACATATGCTACAGCATGTTTTTGCGCATAGTTGTATAGCTGTGTATAGCTACATAGTTGTACATGGATGTTGACACTAATCACGTGATTCTTATTGTCAAGAATGCTACCGACAGCTACTGCAGCGCTACTTTTCACACCTGAACACAAAGACATTAAGAAAAAACAAGCACTTACATCCATGAAACAAGAGAAAAACACCAAAAGGATGCACCTCATTACGACAAATACTAATTATACTCCCTTTCACATGACACTCATCAAAAGATTCACCAAAGCTGCAAAACATAATTAGAATATGCGTGGCAGCTACATACTGCAGTTAAAAGACAGTGCAGCTAGTGAGCTTCCAGCACCACTAGCTATGCATGCGGTGTCAGTAGTGAGTTTCATACTGAAGTGAACTATATTATTCCTTTTTTTGTGCCCAGAAATCTACATCCGGTTACTTATTAAAGAAGTGCTCCCAATTTTCCTTGGTCAGCAGACGTAGTTATTCTTTTTCCTTTTAGTCATCAAATGTATTCACTGCTGCCGCTACATTTTTATGCAGTGTTACCATTTGAGCAAGAAAATAAACCTGTATAAAAAGAACAAGACAACCTTTTCATATATAGACTGCTTTTAAACATCTTAAGCAGCTTATAAATCTTCCAATGAAAGCTCCCTGGGCATCACCACACTACTTGCAGGACTGTTGTATGGACCTGGCAGTAGCATGGTGAAAGTGACAGCAGAACTGGTTTGCAAGAGTCCAGAGAGGAGGTGTTTCAATGTTTCTCTCACCAGACGGAAAGGCCGATATTTCTTTGTTTGTTTTCAGTTCTTCACGACGCCATGCACTACAGTTTCTTAAAGGCTGCTTCTTTGGGGTTAAAGATTTTAGACAGCTGCCTTCCCCTACATGGCCCTTCGATGTAAAGGCTTGCCATTTCTGCCACATACGTGAACACTCTGTGCCTTTGATTTGAAAGGTTAAATTCTAAAGGCTTTTGGGGTGCCCATGTGATGAGGTGTTAGAGCTGCTAGCTACAAACTGCCCATACTAAAAAAGTTTGGGTATGCCTGCACAACCATTCCACACCAGGCATCGAAACGTCACGTCCACACATCCCACACGTTCGATGAATTCGTGGAGGGTAGCAGGACAGCAAAACCTCCAACTTTTCATTGACTTTTCAAAGAAGAAGAGCTCCATTTTTTAACTGTCTAGTGAAATGCAGGCGACAAGTCCAAACACCCAATCTGGCTGAAGCGTAGGTTTATTCTGCCATGTATGCCACAGGACTCAATTCTTAGTTCTACTTGCCAAAATACCAAATATGTCGGGTAATGAGCAGCATACCAGAGCCATTTGATTAACGCTGGCCGTGTTGCTAACTGCAACTGCTGCAGAGGTTAAAAGATTCACCTATGACTATGATTGGTCATTATCTAGATTTTCATGAAGGCATTCTTGTGAAAATGTAATGGACACTGACTATTTTATATAAAAATAGCAGACATTAACCTCAAGGCCATGAAAACAAAGTGTAGTGGGTAGAACGCATGGCGAAAGAACCACCATAGAGCTTACCAGTGAGTTGACCAAGAAGTCACCATTGCAAGTAGGGTCGTAAAACTCGGGAATAAGTTCCTTAAAGTCTGCTGCATCCGTAGTCACATTCCTCCATGTGTCAGAAATACTAAAGAACAGAAAAGTCGGCACTATCACCATCATTTCAAGTCAGCATTATCACCATCATTTCAAGTTAGTGTACTGCATGCAAAACAAAGCCAAAGACAGGCGGTACTGAAGCAAGTCTTAAAGCACACCTATTAAACATTCTGTCTGGGTGGTCGAAGCGGCCATTCTGCAGGCACAACATGTACTGCGGCACTGAAATCAGGTAAAAAACAGACCATCATTAACAAAGCAATAAATGAAAGGAAATAAGCTTATGTTACTACAATACATAGCACATTTTCTCACCACATTTCTTCAAAACAACAGTTCGTTTGGAGGCATGTTCTATGACAAATGCCACTAATTAACAAAACAGACCTTAAGAAAAATTTTATGCTGAGACCAGAAGCTAGTTTGCCTTTCTCTTGCATGCACATGGCAATTCAACATCAAACAACACTACGTCTGCCACAACTTGATTTACTGCTGCTGTGAGCTGCAGTTGTACCAGTGCTTCGGAATGCAACATGCTCTATCTTAGCTCTATTGCAATATTTTGGATCTATATGCATCTATACTGCATCCTTGCAATATCTTATCATGCACTTGTTCCAATCACCAAAATTTTAACTTAACCACTGTGTCAGTAGAGTAGTGCTGCAATAAAAATTAGAGATTAAAAGTTAAGCAGTGTGACATTGAAATGAGGTCATGTCTGAAAATTCCCTAACTGCTGAAAAACATAGCTCATCAGCTCTTTAAAGTGATGTCATTATTCTAACATGAACTAAGGAAATAAACAATGGTGGTATATATATATCGTATCCTATACTTATTGGCAATATCAAAAGACTACTAAATATTAGCAAATAAAGTGGAAACTTGAATGATGACCTCACTCGTGCCATCGAGAATTAATTTGATTGGTTTTATGGTTTTATGGGGCTTTAACATCCCAAGGCGACTCAGGCTATGGGGGCGCCGCAGTAAAGGGCTCCGGGAATTTTGACCACCTGAGGTTCTTTAACGCGCACTGACATCGCACAGTACACGGGCCTCTAGCAGTTCTCCTCCATTGAAATGCGACCGCCACGGCCGGGATCGAACCCACATCTTTCGGGTCAGCAATCGAGCGCCATAACCATTGAGCCACAACGGCAGCTTGTAAATGAATTTGAGGAAGTTTAACTAATCACACACCTGATGGCATTATTATAGTCCAAGTTTGCCCATATTAATTTAATCAGATTTTATGTTTACGGTACTATGCAAAACAAACATCTTCCAGTGCCTATATTAAAACTGTGCAACATTAAAAAATTTATACCACTTGGAATAAGTTCCAAAGAGGAAAAAGATGTACTATACAAGCTATACTGTGAGCAAAAATATACAGAGTTTAGTGAGCCACATGTCTTTTATAACCCGAATACATTCATCTCAAAACTTACATATTACATCTAGGAGTACCAAGGGCTTCATGCAACACTTTCAAGAGCGCTGCTATCAGAATTCAAACAGCCATTCTTTGTATGCACTAATACTGTTTGCGGTGTGTGTGTAAGTGAGTTTCAGATTAGAGCTGAATAATAACCAGTCAAATTATTCATGTGAACTGTTTAATGCCCAGTATTTGAATATGCAAAACATTCAAACTATGAATAACTAGCTGCCCACAGCTAGACTGTGAGTTAAACAGCCACTACATTTAAAATCTCAGAGGTCAGCATTGCACTGACATTAACATTGACATTTCCTCCTCCCTTTCTGGAAATTTTCCACGCACAACTATGTGCAGTACAACAACAGATGGCAAGTTCTGCCCCTCTGCCTCCCTTGCCGCATGCGCGTGTTGCTAGTTACTACATGTGCCTCATGCACGCGAAACTTCATCAGAATGCTGCAGTAAGCAAGGAACAACATACCTATTTACTCACGTAATGAACCCACTCGCATAATGAACCCGCCCCCCACTTTTGTTGGTCAGAATTTACATTTTTTTTTTTCACCCTCTAGCTTTTTGTAGCTGGTTCCTCAGTTTTCGCGCTGTCTGCAGTGCAGACCTTCGCTCCGCCGATAACATCACTTTGTTTATCTTTTGAGGAGAGCTCCTGCCAGAAGTGGCGGGGGGGGGGGGGGGGGGGCAGCGCAGTGCGCCCTTTGGCAACTCGGCAAGATGCTGCCCGCTGCAGGTAACACCACCACTTGTTGATCTTCTGAGGAGAGCTCCTGCCAGAGGGGTGGGGGGAGGGAGAGCACGGCGGGCACACTTGGCGAACTTGGCAGAGGGCCAGGACGTCGTGTGCTGTAAGCTAAGGCATAGTGGCGGGGGGGGGGGGGGGGGGCAGCGCAGTGCGCCCTTTGGCAACTCGGCAAGATGCTGCCCGCTGCAGGTAACACCACCACTTGTTGATCTTCTGAGGAGAGCTCCTGCCAGAGGGGTGGGGGGAGGGAGAGCACGGCGGGCACACTTGGCGAACTTGGCAGAGGGCCAGGACGTCGTGTGCTGTAAGCTAAGGCATAGTCATTCGCAATGCGCGCTCGTCACTGTCCTGTGCGGTTTTTTTAACCTCGCATAAAAAACTCGTGCCTGGCCTTCAAGGCCCGAGTTCAGCATGTTCGCGTTATCTGGACACCCCGGTGCCGCCTGCTACCGCAAAATTGCCAGATCGCGTCAAAGTGAACGATGCCAAAAACACCAGCCGCACGAACGCGTCTGACCGCTCATTCGTTGTTGATGACCGAAGGACAGACGGAGGTATGATATGAAATATCGACCCTTCCAAAAAAATCTGCTGAAACTTTTTTTTCCCGCGTTATAAACCCTCCCCTCAATCTGATGTCATACTTTTCTGGAAAAAATGTGGGCTCATTACACGAGTAAATACGGTATGGTTAGCAAGTGAAAACACATTATATGAGCAGTACGCATTTAATTTTACAGCATTTATGCATATACGCACCAACTGCTAGATATGCCACAGTAATACAAGGATTACTTAAAAAAAAAATATCTCCTATTTAATTCCTTGAAAACTGCGACAGACTGACGGGCAACTCTTTAAAAGGCGGGAGAGCAGAGAGATCTTATATACTACACATGATGTAGTTCTTGAACTTCCTTCATTGAAACAATGAGGGTCGATTGTGGTTTCTCTACAAAAAACTGCTCATTCATGGGGTATCGAAGGAAGGAAAGCACCCCACCCCTTTTCTGACATTAGTTCTTTCTAGTGCACACTAACAGCTACAGCACTCTTTTTTTTTTTTTGTGCAACAGTGTGCCTTCTGGCATGAAGCATTAATATACACTAGTTTCTGACAGCCCCCATTAAAGTTCCCTGTTAATTTGCTAACAATGAACATTAGCCTCCATGTCAAACCAGTAGAACCCTGTACCAACAGAAAAGGCCCACTGCTTAAAAACATGCATAACAGCACCACTGCTAGTAATATACTCCCCATAGGTCTACTCTTTATCATTCTCAAGAGGTGGTAATTACAGGATGCTAAATCCAGATTGTATGCTTGGCGCAGTAGTGACACCACCAAAATTAGCAATGTGGCGTACATGCTTCAAACTGGTAAGGGCTGTGGTATGATCGAGAAAGCTCTCCTTTTCTCGCCTGGATACGAAAAATTGGACCTCTCGGTTAGGCAGGGTTTCAATGTGACAGCCTCACCTTGTTTGAAGAAATTCATGAGAACTACCTCTTTCACGACCCAAAAGCCATCCATATTACACTAAGGCCTGTCATTTATTTTCTGAAATAAAATCCCATGTTACCACAACATGAACTTTCAGACTCAAGTAAACGAATCGAAATGGCACCAGTGATGAAATGCAATGTCAGCACATTTTGCCACCAGTGATCAAACTCCATAGAGAAGTTTCCTAAAATAATTTACTGATTTGTACGGATGATCTGGATGAGACACACTGTATTTAGCAGTGTGACAGCTGAACATGATTTATCCATGATGTCATTGCCACATGTCCTGCATTGCTAACTGCGTAAATGCATTGCTAACTGCCTCGCTCTGTTTATTGCCATTATTTCATCAGCTTATTTCATCAGTCGGCTTCTGCCCAGGAACGCTTCGAGCGAGCTCGTGCGTGTTCTCACCGCAGCCCGATTCGAATGTTGTGTGCTTGCGCGCGGAACGCTTGCGTCGATCCCTGCCCAGTGTGCTTGCACGCGGAACGCTTGCGTCGGTCCCTGCCCAAAGAAGCATTTTTGTGTGCGTGTTCTTGCCGCAACCCATTTGTGCTGCCATGGTGTTATCAAGCGAGGTCTTTCCCGTCGAGGAATCTGACGCCGCTGTGCAGGATCCGATGAAGAGTTTCACCCGAAGGTTTGTCTGTTGCTCTACTGCGGCATTTCTACATGTGACACTAAAAATTGCGCAGAGGAACAAGAGTAAAACTGCCTCTGACGGACACTTAGCAGGGCGGGTTCCTTCGCCGCACGCCTGCAGCGGAAGCTATTTTCTTTTGCAAAGCAGCGTGCAGTTTGTGCCTTCATGGCCGTGCAGTTAAGTACAAGCGTCAGAAGTTCGCACTTCAGCAAGCAGCTGTTGCCTGGTGTTGAACCTATGGTCTGACCGTTTTGTAAAATGCCTTGCTGGAAATACTTGCCGAATCAGTGCATTAAGTAGCGAACTGCCGTTGTTAAAGTGTGTGCTGCTGAAGTCTATTGTAGGCCAGGGGTGCCGCGTTGATTCACTAATGTGCGGACACAGACGGAGCACGCTGGCATATTTTGCCTATTGGCTGTTTTCAGGCATGGGGTGTGCATCTACTGCACTCCTGGTGGTACGGTCGTGCAGGAGTGCACCACGACCCTTCTATTCTGTGGTTGCATTTACAACGGCAGTGTGTGCGCCGTTATTTTCTTTGCCCCTGTACGCAGCTAAGTCTGTGACAGCGTAATTTACACGTAGCGCTAGCTGTGTGCCAGTGGCAGCATTGCACTGTTATTTAATCATATACTGTTGTGAATGTATGTGTTCATGCCTCTTAGCTAGCATCTTTTGACAGTAGTCTTTGGCTGTGTTGCACTGCTTCAAAAATGGGTTTTAGCTGCAATGGTTTTTTTTTTTCGAACCCTGGTAGGAAGTGCTAGCTCCAAAAAGTGTCCTTGCAGTCTTGCATGAATTGACTAGTATGTGTTTTCTTTTTTTATAGATTAAAAGAGTTACTGCATACAAGATTAACAGAATGTGGATGGAAGGACCAACTGAAAGCGTACTGCAAAGGTTGGTACAGTGGAATGAGTGTTTACCAAGGACTAGAAAAAGTTTTGTAAGCTTTTATGGGATGCTGATTCAATAAGAAAAATGTCTGTACTGGTATGTGAAGTGAACATAACTCCATTTAGATGGTTTCATGCAGCTTATGGCCTATAGGTGTAACTTTGGCATGTTTTTTTTTTTTTTTTCCAAGTTACAGTTGTGAAGACAGTGTCATGAAAACCCTCCCTTACTCCTTGTAATTTTAGATTAGTGCTGGTGGCAAGCTAGTATGCACTTATAACCGACCGGGTTCCTTACGGAATCTAGAAATTTTGCAGAGACTAAAGTCTCGAGAGGAATTGCAATCGTGTAGTGCCTGTAATTTGGTGAATTTTTGTTGGTATTCAGTACCAGCTCGAAGAACCTTTGTGTGTTAGCAGTACAGTGTGGTCCGAGAAAAGAATGTTTGTATTCTAAGGTGTTGCAGCGTAGTGGTAGCTACAGCTGGTGTTGGCACATCAGGAGCTGAATGCTCGGAACTCAAGAACAAAGCGGCAAACACCCCTCAAAGGAGGCCCAGCCCGCCAGCCAGTAGTGTTGACCGATTGTCATGATGTTGCTGTGAAATCCCATTTTGTGGAGGCAGCCACCTGCGATGTCACGCTAAGGGATTGACCGTGACGTCCCGACAAACTGTTGACGCCATTGTCTGAGGAGCCTCTTTTGAGGGTTGTTTGCTGCTTCGTTCTCTAGTTGTATCGGACTATAGAAAGGCTAATTATTGGTTGTTACTTTGGCCATCATGACTGCCGAGGTTACTGGTACAAACCAGTTAAAAGACAGTGTTGAGAACAGAATTCATAATTGGGCATCCGATATGCAGGTGTCGCATTGCTATGGCTTCGGCAATAGCATTACATATTCAGTGAGGTGAAGGTACAAACTCTGCACATTAAAAGTAATCTTTTTCTACTCCCCAGTTCTTTCGCTTAAATATGAACTGAACTGTAGGACATAGTACATAGTAATTTACTTAGTAGGTGTGTTGCTAGAATGAGTCTGGTATTTTGGCCTTTGAACAAAAGTTTTTGTTCGCTTGGTATGGCCAGTTGCCCTTTGCACAAGTTAGATATTTTTTTTATGGTTAATGAGTTGAGTGGCTTGTAAAAGTTGTTCTGGATAGACACCTTTCTTGCATGCAGGACTTGCAAGGCCTATGTTCTGAGCAGTTTTGGCAAACACTGTGCATGTGCCATTGTGCATTACCCAGAGGTTCTATAGTGGTGCATACATACCTTTGGAGCCTAGTCATCACCTGCTGCCCTTGCATTTTCTGAATATCTGCACCAGTATAGCTGTAGTTAATGCAAAAGGGCTGAAAGCAAGCTGTATGTGTTTGTATATTGCAAGTTGCTGATCAGTTATGGTTCATTGCTGATGCTCAACTTCCATTCATACCAGTAATTTTGAGGTATTTTGTGTAAGACTATTTCTGAATTCTTTCTTGCAGAAATCATTAGAGAAAAAGGTGTTGAAAACATATCAATTGAAGAGCTTATAGCAGCAGTCACACCAATAGCAAGAGGTAAGTGCCAAAAAAAATTGTTTCTGTGCTTGGTTGCAGAATCTGGTGAAGTGCATATTTTAGAAGTGAAATTTTCTTTTATCGCAGAACTACTCTTTTGGGAAATGTGGAAAAAAAAAGGCAAAGAACTTGCTTGTTTGTTTTGGTGCACTTATTTGATCCTTCGCAGATGCAGCAGACGCTGCTGCACAGAAACATGTAGTGAAAAACTTACAGGGGCTTGTATCTATCGGTTTACTCCTTAAAAGATGACAGGGCATTCTGCCAGGTGGAAGGAAGTGTGTCAGGCACATGTCGTGCAGCAAAACAGTCTCTCTTCAGGCACCTTTATTTTCATTGGATCAGCTTCTACATTTAAACTTGGTGGTAAATTGCCATGCATTGTGAAGCTTACCAGCCTATCTGTGTGCTTTCACCCGCAGTGAAAAGTTGATGGAAGGCAAAATTGGAGAAAAACATTCTTGTTGCAGTCCTTCCATTCATCCAGAGAAAGATTGTGCCTGTGCCCGTGCGATTTACACTGTGTGCCATTAAATTTCAAGCAATACTCTTGAGGCGAGAAAATAAAATTTCTTTGACAGAGTTGCCTTCCATAAACTTTTGACAACAGGTTTACGTGGGAAGAGCCCTTAAAGAGACACTGAGGACATGTTTTGGCCTAAATCAACAGATAACCGCATTCTAATGACAAAGACACTCTTTTCACCGCAAACGGAGCTTATAAAATGCAGTACATCTACACAGATTTTTTGCGTGGATCCCGGAGGCTAGGCTTCACCTTTGTTCACTTCAAAACCGTGATCACAGAGTTCCTTTCGGTGTAGGCGTCATGAGCTTGAATTGAGTGGCGGAAAAATTTTTACATACAACTTCCTTACCAGTAGACCTTTCCATCGGGAAACATAGCAACGCTTCCACCCTAGACTTTTGCAAACCAGTTCTGCACACAACAGTCCAGCAAGCAATATGGCGACTCTCCAGGAACTCTTATTGGAAAAGTCTATAAATACCTATCTGTCTTTTGCTGCTGGATGAAAATAAACAGAGCCACATAATTCGTTTTTACTAAGAACAAAAATTGGTCCTCGGTGTCTCTTTGGGCAGTCACTACAGAGGTTGACCAGAAAAGAAAGCACTTACTGCCGGTTGCCGCCTAACTTGTCTGAAATGGCTGTTCTACTGAGGACTGGAAAGGGTTAAGCAAAGGAGCGTGCATGCTTTACATTGCATTTTATTAAAAAACAGCTCAGTGTTAATAAGTTCTTGCTAAGGGACATTTGTTTTAGCAAGTGCTGTACTGTTTTGAAGGCTTCATTCATTGGGGAATTTGCTTCCCTTGCAGCTACTGTGCCGGACATCATCAAGCGTGAACTTGTTCACGAGATCAAGAATTTTCTAGATCAGCAGGCATGCGGTTAATGATGCAGCTCAAAATATTATATACCATCGAATTATTTTTAACTGGTCTTCATGCAGTCATCACATCAGCCGTGGTACCTTTCAGTAATACATGTTTGGAATTGCACATTTATAGTAATAAACTCAATATTGTTGTATGTACAAGTATTAAAACCAAACAGTGGGAAAAATATGTGTATATATTATCAAGACATCATGTGGCAAGACATCATTGACTGTACAGCAATAAATGGAACAAGCTTCCCATGAGCTTCTTTTCCCAAAATTTATGCATTCCTTGTATCCATGGGATGCTGTGATAGCTTTATGCGATTTAGAGCAAATTTTTCCACCTGTGTCTGAAATGTAAAAACATCAACAGCTGAAGAGAAGTGTCAGGGTTCCGCAGATTGCCACACCACCACTTTACCATCGCTTCCGCCTGCTGCAATAAGGCTTCCATCCTCGCACACGTGAATGCAAGTCACGGGCCCTGTAACCAAAACATGACACTTATTGCATTGCAACTGCCAGCCTCACAAGGCTTGCACAGCTTTGAAAATGAATGTCAACAAATTTTATGCTTCAGCTAGTTTTGATCTAAAGGAGCTCGCTCAATCAGTACATTGTTACATTGTGTTGTCGTGAAAGCCTGCGCCAAATAATACACTTCTACATGCAGTTGAGGGATCCTGGCTTGCCCTTTACACAACAGCATTGACGGTGGCGGAAGACAAGAACAAGGAACAGATAAAGGGAAAAAAGGGAGCATCATGAAAGCATATGCATCATATAATACATATATACTTGTAAATAAAAATAAATCTCACAATGCAGCACGCAGAAAAAAAAATACTACAGGAAAGTGGGAGGGGGGGGGGGGAAGAGGGGTGCTCACGACAATAGCAACGTAAACCTACATGAATCTGTCGCAATTCTTGTAGAGAAATGTTGGCAGCTATAAAGGGCTGGCGATGTTCCTTCGGTGCATCTAGAAATGTCTGCTATTAATTTGTTCTTCACTGCAAACAATGATTGTGTAAGCGAAGAGCGTGTGCTTTTACTAGTAAAAAAAAGAAAGTGGCACCTTCTTCAACTATTTGCACATGCAGACATTGCAGGCCTTGGAACACCACTAAAGGAGCAAGTGCACATCTTGCTCATGAAAATGAATGGCAAGTGAAATTGTAGTTTCAACAGCCTCTTGCTTACATTTAGAAAGCTTAGAATTAGTATTGTAGCAAGCTACAGAGAAGTGCACTTCCAAATTTCCACTGGACATGGTAGAAAACCTGTAAATGAACGAGCGTGTAGCCAAGTTTTAGCAGCTTGCCTGAGGAGTAGAACTATGAAACCATACTAGAGATTAAACAACATGGAGGCCTCATTTCAAGTCTTATTTTAACTTGTAATATATGACTTTTGTCCACAGGGTTCTCGGACTGGTTAGCTGGGCAAGCAAGTTTTGGTTGCACTACATACACAGGCATAAGTTATTTGCATGAAGGAAGGAAACCTTGGGAGAGGCCATATAAGCTGCACGCCAAAAAGTGTGCCACAAGCTTCGTACTTTTGCAAGGACTACTGGGAGTCTTTGGCCGACGGCACAGCCAATAGTAACGTTCAGCGCAGTGGCATAGTCTGCTGCACATGCGCAAACCACTGAGACAGCGGCTAAGTAGGTGGGGGGAGCAGGGAGGAGCCTTCACGTCCGGCTTCAAAAAATGTAGCGTAACTGCCTCTCCAGAGTTTTTTTCCTTCCTCCATGGTTGTTTGCTTTGGTTTGGTTAGGTGGAAAACCATAGTTCGCAAGCTTTGCCCTGTGCCTATGGCAATTTTTGCTAACTGGGAAAAAGCACATCCCATTTGGACAGCAAGTTTAGTTAAAATATTGGACTATTCTTCACCCACGGTGCACGAATTTTCACCCATGACTGAAGCGAACCCCGATCGGACAGTGGCATGAAACAAATTGCGAGGGGGTGGACACTTAAGCTCCACCTTACGGGTATGATGCAACAGCGTTAATGGTTGTTTGCTACTTTCTTATTTAGTACCTATTTCTAATTACACTCATTAGCATACATCAGTACGCATATTAGACCACATGATACAGGACACACAAGGTCTCTCGTTAAACAAGTCAAACCAACATGCCTCCACAGGCGAGGGATAGCATGACTGACCTGCAACCCATAGGGTGATGGGTTCGATTTCTAATTATCCCGATTTTTTTTCAGCATAATAATTTACATCCTTACATGCCATAATGACATTTCAGTCATACAAACTCTTAATCACAATTAAACTCAAGTTTCAATCATTTTTATTCCACTTCTCAAAGTGTGATGTTATGACCTTGTTGACCAGTTGGGTTTTTCTCAACAATCCCAATGCCAACAAACACGACTGTTTTTTTCGCTGAACATGAGCTTAAGGCTGTCACATAATATTTGCGTTAAAAGTGGCCACAAGGCAGTTCAACATTCTAAAGCATGCATTCATTACCTGCTATAAAAATTTTCATATATACTGGAATAAGTATAATAGTATAGTAGTCATGTGATGTCATGGGTGCCATTTTGTGGTACAGCATGCAGTTTCAGCAGTGCAAGCTGGAGAAGGTGGCAATAAGCCGATTAGATAGGCCTGCAGCCTTTTGCCTTACTACATGCGCCAAAAAAATGACTGTCACCGTGGTGTTGCTGCACATTCCTTATTTTTTAGCTGTTTAGTGTAGGTCTACGCCACATAGATGTTGAATTTGTAGACCTTGCACGATAAGTAGGTCTTAAAAAGTGTCCCATACCTCATTAGACAAATTTCCTGTGGAATGTTTCTGAGCTCCATATTGCCTGTGTCATGCAGAAAACATTACACTGCATTAAGCTTCAACTCTGCCCCTGCCATTCACATGTGGAATAAAATCATGCAGGACTACAAGGTGTAAAGGTGGAAGAATCACTGGTATACTAACGGTATTGTGTTCATTATTAAACCATGGAACACTTTTAAAGAACACACAGCTTCCCAACTTGGAACATGACTATGCTTTCAATCTTTCAATTACGCACGGGTGAAAGGTCTCACCAGAATGTGCTGACACAGTTGCAACTAATTTTGCGCTTAGCAGGTCCCAGACAAGGATGCTTCCAGAATCGCAGCCTGTCAGCACTGTTGCGCCGTCCCAGCACAGACACCTGGCAATTGACCAATGTATATCACATTTAGCACATGAAAAAAAAAAGGAAAGTTGATTGCTTTGCTTCAAGTGCCTCCAAACTGCTTTCATTAAAAAATTAAGATATAGACTGAAGTTTCAATTATACGATGCGAAATTAATGGAGAGAGGTATGCAAAGGACGCCACAAAAAATCTTGACAGTCTACGCAGGCTTACTAATCTCACCCGTAATGTGCCAATCTACCAAAGTCGAAAACCTCAACTCTGGAATGTTCCCACGTGTAGAACAAACTTTGGCTTACAAAGCATATAAAATACATTACCACGCCATAACAAACTTGACGTACAACATGTTGATGTATCACAGTTATCATTAAAACAACTTATAAGATGGTTTATGGTTTATGGGTGTTCAACGTCCCAAAGCAACTCTGGCTATGAGGGACGCCGCAGTGAGGAGCTCCAGAAATTTCGACCACTTGGGAGTTTTGTAACATGCGCTGACATCGCACAGTACATGGGCCTCTAAGAATTTCGCCTCCATCGAAATTCGACCGCCGCGGCCGGGATCGAACCCACATCTTTCGGGTCAGCACCCGAGCACCATAACTACTGAGCCACTGCAGCGGCGCGCACACCCAGAAGAACTTAGAAAAATCATTTCCTGGAAATAATTTCCTGTTTGCATCTGCTGTATGGGTTTGTGTGAATGAGCATGCTTCTTTTTCAATGGACGGCTCTCTGGTTTCTTTTTTCTATACAGGTGTTTATTTTCATTGCATATTATAGCCTATGTATTTCAGTGCGTTTTCTGTTGTATTTCCTTTCAGTGTGCAGTTAAAAAAATTGCTGTTCTACTCTGCGAATAGTTTGTATTCCTGATAAGACGCTGCCCACAAGTATTGTATGTCTGTTGCAGCTTTTTCCACGCCACTTCATATGTAATTTATAGGAAATAAATAAATAAAAATAACTCACTAAATAATTTGCAGGACTTACTGCTGGGCTAGTTGGTTAAAGTTCATCTAGGTGAACACGAAGACAAGAGGGCAACGTGCCATCAGGAATAATTGAGTGGTGCATTATCCAAGTTTGTGTTATGTCCTGTAGTGGTGCCTTTAACTAAGAGAAAAACTGAAGTTGGCTCCCTGTTTAGTATTGCACCTTACCCTCACTGCTCTGTGACTGGCTTTGCAGGCGTTAAAGGGGTACCGAAACACATTTTCTGGGCATTGTTTTGCTTGTTGGTTGCATAGAATGAGTTATAGTGATGCTATTAGCATCGGTCGTACCGCGTATAGTGCAGTTTTTAATATTTTATTTAGCTCGCAAAAACAAATTCGTGGCGCTGACGGTGTCACCATATAGTGGCGGTTTTTAGCAGCGGATATCACATCACTTAGTGGGAGCTTGATGATTGGACAAAGAGTAAATATACTGCAAATTGTGTTAATAACTAGAGATACATTTTGTCAAGTTTTTGTGTTTTATATTACATTAACAAAACCAACTTGTTTGCTTTAGATAAAAGCACTGTAAGGCGAGTAAAACAAAAATACACCACCAGAGGCTCTGACTACTTATTGCATCGAAGGACTTTGCGCCTCTCTGTAAACATCCTACGACCTAGCACTCAAAACTTGTGGCTACTCTCTATGTATCTGAGAGCGGCTTTGCGGGATCGATCCAATCGAGCCATTGCACTCTACAAGCGTTCGTTTCGGTCCCAAGGAAGGATGCATTTGTTTCACATTTAGCAGGCAGTGCGCATCGTCAGCTTGTGGAGGATCACCGAGTGGCGGCGCCATCGGCGCCACGCTCCCGTCAACAGCGCGCTCTCCTTGCTCGCTGTGAGCAACCAGCACGCTAGGAGCGATGGTAGGCGGTAAGCAGTAGTGGTACACGCTATGTTAAATGTGTCTGGTATCTTGCGCAGGCTGTCACACCATCGCAGTATCTCGCGCTCGAGTTCGGATCCATAAGCAAGGGAACATCACTGATCAGTGTTCCCTTCTGCACCGTCGACGGGATGATGAAGCATCGCTGGGTCAGCTGGGCGTTTACATGGTTGTTGTAACCATGCAAACGGCGCTGCCAGCCTTGGCATGAACGAGTTACAGAGAAGAGGCAACCATGGAGTGCAAACTTCCGCCACGTGCTCAGAGAGGCTGTTTTGATTGGTCGCACTATGTGTCGTCATTGGGAGAGTGAAATGGGAATGGGAAGCTGCGCGAAAATCGAGTTGAGGGCAGCATTTTGTTTGCTTGTATTTTGAAATTTCTTCATTGAATAACTCCCGTTCCTATGCATCGATTCTCGTAATTATTTTTGAGTCAGCATCTGTGTGACATAAAGAATCCATTTGAAGTGTAACCGGCATCTATTCAAACAGTGTTTCGCAGCCCCTTTAATGGATGTGTAAGCTTATGTCATAGAGGCACATCTGTTTATTTTATTAGTGCCTGCTCCTCCCCCTTCATGCCTGACTGGGACATATTTGAATTTCCATGATTCACACTGTTTTTTGTCTTGCACAGTCACATAAATGTTGCCTGCATTCAGGAGCTGTAGGAGGCTAGACTACAAACCTGACAAAACCCTAGGGGAGGAAAGTTATAGGTGGGTCACTGCTGTCTTTTGTGTGGAAAGCTGTAAAACACATTTAACAAAAAAAAAAAAATCTTCATTCATGGCATTCAAGCCCCCGCAGAACGCAAAATAAGGACAGCAACACATCTTTGCCTCAACTTAGGATTACACGGCGCCACATTGCATAGCATAGTATCGTACTGAATATATGGCTTGAAATTCAAGGAAAATTCCATCAGTGATAAAAAGGGACAACCAAGGAGGGCAAGATATATTTTTGGATCACACACATTAGGTACCCTTTGACTCTCGCTGAGCTGTGATTTCTCTCTCCACAGCCAATGTCTCTGCTTCCTTTTCCCTGGCTTACGGCAGAAATTGTTAGGCGTGACAATGTGAGTCGTGATTTTAAATCTCACCATCCTTGAAGAGACTACATGCCGACTCCAAATGTAATTCGAGGATTTTTGCAGTTTCGTCTTTGTTTTTTTTGGACTGAAGTTTTTAATTTCCAGCTTCAGTGCCTTCTTTTTCTTGTCTATCAACTTTCCGCAGCATCCTCCCAATCATGTGCAGGCAATCTGGGCGATTCTTTGCCAGTACACATGAAATTTCCAACAGCATAGCTATTTCTGTATGCTGCTGACCTGGAGGTGTGTTCCGAGCACTTCAGGTGGCTTTTCAGTGCCAATTCACCCATTGTCACCACATCAATCTTGTTCTGGCAAAATGTGCACTTTGCTCTATGTGGATCACTCAAGCCCGCTCTCACCCGCCCACCATAATCCACATGTTCAAGCCAGGCAGGCTAAAACTTGTATTTTTCGCATGGCATGGCATTCTAATTCGCACTGCATGGTACAAAGCACAAAGGCGAAATGATGTGATGTCGACTGTGGTCAATGACTTAAGGGCCAGCGCCTCTCAGAGGGAACAAAGGAAGACAGGGAGAGGACCGGGAAAATAAGCACCGAAGCCACCCGAAAGATTCTCAAGGAAACAATGTGCTCTCAATCGGTTCCCCTTTGAGACCAATTTATTCGCAATTATTTGTACAAGAGTAAGACAGTCTAAGGAAACAAGAAAACACTTACCAGGAAAAAAAAAGAGGGGGAGAAGTGGGGAAAGGGAGCAGGAAGCATGTCCTGAAGCACTTATGGCCCATTGAGAGAGAGACACAAAGCGGACAACTCATTACCTTAGCCCAGTGCCACATTGTTGCTTTGGGTTTTGCCCATCCTTACCATGTATCCACTGTTCCCTCTGAACACTCCCCACGAACACTCCCGATCGCCACGTACTCTCAATTTTTAAAGTTAAAACCAGAGCAATTCTAAGTTTTAAAGGAATTTAAGGACTACTGTAAAATTCCGAACAAGCGCCACCACCCATGCAAGGGCCCCCCCCCTAACTTCACTGTTAATTTCACACTTCTGCACTAATCTGGGAAAGTGCCCCCCCCCCTCTCCACGCCCTCATCACGCACCGTGCCCAGGCTACAGTGAACTAGAATAATCCCAGGCAACACTGGCCTGTCCCATCCACTCCAAGAATCCAATCGAATCCAATCCTGCTTTTCAAGCCATTCGCATGCCCATTCATCACGCGCCATTTGTCTTGTTTTGGCGTTGTCAAGTCGGCAACGCATTCGTACACAGTGGCGAAGAAACTTGAGGTCATACAATGGCATTGGGAAAATGGAAGGAACGTTCGCCGAACGTCTCGAGACTACAAGTTTGACCGGAAACGGATACGGGAATGGGAGAAGAATTTCGAGCAGTGGCTACAGCAAAACTTCGAAGAAAGTTGAGTAATGGTGTGCCGGTGTTTAGTGAATGCATGGATGATGCGTTCTTCGACTACTTCGAGCGGGAAAGAACGGCAGGACGTTTTAAATCCATGTGCACTACACCTTTTTTTTCTGGCGGGAAAGTGCCGCCGCCATCTTGAATTTCGGTGCCATTACGGGATAGCGCCCCCTCCTACTTTGCCAGTAATTTCGACTTGCGGGGGTGGGGGCGCTTGCTCGGAATTTTACGGTATATCAAAATTTAAGGGCCCTTCAATCAGTGTTTTGGAAGATCAAGGGTATTCAAAGATTTAAAGGGACTATGCAATAAATTAATTGAGATTATGTAAAGCAGACGAGAGATAGGGATTTCATCACTCGTCACCCCAACGCAAGAATTTTTGAGTTAGCATCAACAACAACCAAGATATAGACGATTAAAAATTACGCTCCTCCTCTCCCTCAACCCGTACACGCGGGGCACCAGAAAAAAATAAAGATAACAGCTTTGGGACTGGGCCCCGCCCATGAATACGTCATCCGTTGACGTTAATTTTGCAACTGCCGGTTGTCGCTCCTAGCACCCCAGCAACAGCGTCAGCGGCATGATTGCGGCTTGTCGTCTGTTGTAGTTAGCAGTAATGGACCCAGATCTCGAGGCGCGACTGTTCGCTCTTACGGCCGCGATGGGCATCGAGCTCTATGCGTTCACGCCGTACCGGCTGAACGCCAGCGACGACAGTAGTGACTCAGCGAGCCACTGCGAGTGGCTCCGGAACTGCCGACAGAAGGAGGCGGCAGAGGAAAAATGAGACCATATGCGTGAAGGCAATGCCCTGGCTCGCGCGGCGGCACGAGCAGACAAATTTCACAGCTACCGAAAGTGTGCCCGTAACGTCGTGGCTGCTATGGCTCCAGCGAATGACAGCGTGTGGTGGCCTGCTGATGTCATGGGTATAGTGACGTCTTTTTTCACGATCTTAGTTTCAAAATCGGTCACTACGAGTACACCAATCGGCCTGCGAATTTTTAAAAACACGGTTTTTAAAAATTCATAATAAATTGCCGGTTCTGTTCCGAAGACTCATACTTGGTGTGAATACTTCTTAGCATCATTTCTAAGCAATGAAAACATTTACAAGCGACTTTTTATTCACTGCATAGTCCCTTTAAGATCCTGTGCGAACCCTGAATAACAAGTATAAACACATAATCTCCACAAGGTTTTGCAATAAAAACAACCTCCAGTTCAATTCACAACAACACAGCAAACACAGCAAATGTGCACAGAAATGCAAGGTCAGCAAGCTGTCCTAAAGACGCTGTGATCAAAAGGAAACATTAAATGCTTCTTATAGTGGAACTGAGCTTTAAATTTGCGCTGCATTAGTTAAAACACTTCTTGATTTTTATCACAAATATTCAGCTATTCCATGCTAAAAAAAAAATGACAGACCTTTAAAGGGACACTGAGGTGAACTGAAGTTGGCCTGTATCAATAGGGTACAGTGTTTTAATCACAGAGAGACCACTGTCACTGAAAACAGAGATTTTATAAGCTAGAAAAGACCAAAAAACAGAATACAGGTGTCACCATCAGCGGTCGATTTCGCATTTAAAATGCATGTATCAACACCAATTTTTCAGCGCAGATCCCAGAGGCTACGCTATACCGCCGTTCAATTCAAAATGGCGACAACTCGTTCTTTTTGGTAAGGACATCACGACTTTGAATGCACTGGTGGGAAAATTTTAAATTCAGTTTCCTCTGCGATAAATGCGTCTTTTTTTGCCGGACAAATGCCAACATGCTCACAAGAGGCAAAGAATCAATTTTTACTGAGATAAATAATTGCATGAAGTTGTCCTCAGTGTCCCTTCAAGTAAGTCAACTTGTGTTCATTAAAACTGTTAACTAATTTTGTTTTTCATTATCAGTACTTCGAATGATTTAAAAGATTGGAGGATGTTTAAGCTTCGCCTTTAAGAGTGGAACGCGACAGCATGTTGCAGTGCTGCCAGGGAGTCCACGGAACGCCATCGCCTGTTCGGCGCAACGCCTTGCCCATTAGACAAATCGCTCAGTCTCTATGAGGCCTCTCAAAGCATAGTTGAGGTGTCCACCGATATGTGAGACAGTTACTGCATCTTCCCTTTCATGTAAAATCACAATCACAATGAATATGCACAACGACCAATTCAGGAAGCAGCGTCACTGTAGCCTATTCGTAATCTCTTCAGGCGGCGGATGGGCTGTTTTGAGAGGCCTCCTAAAGACTCCGAGCGATTTGTCTAACGGGCAAGGCGTCGCGCCGCATGGGCGATGGCATTCAGTGGACTCCCTGGCAGCGCTGCAACATGCAATCGCGTTCCACTATCAAAGGCGAAGCTTAAACGCCTTCCATTTTTTTTCTAATTTTTTCATTTATATAATTAATCAATTAATCACAATGATTTCATTAGCTCGTCATCACCTGTCAGGCACCAATCAATAATCAATCACTAGAACCACAAATTGCCATGATACGATTTGTTTTACACAACTCCTGATTATAGGTTGCCGGTTCGAATCCCTGCCGCGAGTTAGGCTCTAACTTAACTAGTAAGTTTATGCTGCACAAAACGCTGAATTGTATGACACCATCCGGAACATTCTGCGGGAAATGGATGGAAAAACTACTGTGCAGGATATGCAATATTAAACTACCCACCGTGCATTGGTGAACAATACATTGCGTTTCAATAAAAATTAATGTGACCCATAAATTTTATGTCTCTATTTCTTCAGAGGACATTTTTATTTGATTTGCAGAAAAATACTCTTTGAGGCCAAAAAGAAACAGGAAGATTCAACTGACTCCAACAGTATTCAGATGCCTTAATGTGATCCACTGTGGTGGCTCAGTGGTTAAGGCGCTCATCTACTGAGCCGGAGTACCCGGGTTCGAACCCAACCATGGCAGCCGCGTTTCGGTGGAGGCGAAAGGCAAAAGGCGCCCGTGTGCTGTGCAGATCTCCAGGTGGTCGAAATTATTCCCGAGCCCTTAGTGCGGCCAGTGCAGAAGGAATCACGAATTGGAACAGATTAGCTGGCGGTGTGTTTGTAACTCTTTCTCCCTTTCTTTCTCTCACTCCCTCCTTTGTCCCTTCCCTCACTGCTCAAATGAGGTGTCCACCGAGATGTGAGACAGATACTGCACCATTTCCTTCCTCAAAAACCAACTTTTTTTATACCTTAATAAGATAACAGATGGCATTATTAAGCCAGCACACCACACATGTATGGTTAGATCTGCTGTCCAGCCTTCATAAGCCTTCAGGTATTTTTCTGTGCCACACTAACCAGCACCCTATGAACACTGTGCTGAAACACATTTCGCCATGAAGGCTTTTGTGGAAGCAAGTTTCAAGGTAACTGAAAGCACATCCTGACCCGAGTAGTTTCAAAATGCACTGAAAATAATCATCAGCATCATCATCAGCCTGACTACACCCACTGCAGGGCAAAGGCCTCTCCCATGTCTCTCCAATTAACCCTGTCCTTTGCCAGCTGCGCCCACCCTATGTCTGGGAACTTCTTAATCTCATCCGCCCACCCAACCTTCTGCCGCCCCCTGCTATGCTTGCCTTCTCTTGGAATCCACTCCGTTACCCTGAAGGACCAGCGGTTATCTTGCCTTCACATCACATGCCCTGCCCAAGCCCATTTCTTCCTCTAGATTTCGACTAAGATATAATGGGCCAACTAAAATAATTAAATATATTTGAATAAACCTTTTAAAAGTGAGAGCTATCAATGTTTAGAATATTGGAATCCCGCTAATAACTTTTCTTCAGCCTTATTAGTCAGCGTTGTAAAGACTCTTGATAACTCAGTCTCGAAAGGGGCTGAAAATTTATTTGAATTAATGGAAGCGTTTAATACACTTTATGTTGGCAGGTCAAAATCATCAGTTCTAATTAACCAATAGTTTGAACTAAAAAAGTTTATTTTAGCTTGGTTTATGGGGTTTAGCATTCCAAAGCGACTCAGGCTATAAGGGATGCCGTAGTGGAGGGCTCCAGATAATTTCGACCACCTGGGGTTCTTTAACATGCACCGACATCATACAGTACACGGGCCTCTAGCCTCCATCGAAATGCAACACCCATGGCAGGGATTGAACTCGTGTCTTTCGAGTCAGCAGCCGAGCATCATAACCACTGAGCCACCATATATGAAGTACTGTATGGAAGTACTATCGCACTCAACATGACTGACAACGCGTCTGCAGTGAACCTGCTGAGGATTCCGCTTTATATAGTAAAATAACGTGCCCTCACACAGAGCACCCAAGTTGCTCAAACACTGAGTGTACCTTGTTCTTTGAATCGACAAGTAAGTGCACAAATTTCCAGTGGTGCTGGGCTGGCAATGCTTCAAGCATGACCCTCCAGCCACAGCTCCTGAGTTGCGGCTCATATTGAGCGCGATAGTACTTTTGTTACGCTTGTGCTTTTGCAGTTATTAACACTAGGGGCAGTTATCAGTGGAAGCTATTCCTCAGTCATACAGCATCCAACCAAGAGAAGTCAATACAATGTTCTGAGTAAGCAACCAAGAGCACATGCTTACCTCATAGCCCAACCAGCATTCTTGCTAAACAAAACTGTACCAGTTGGGACATCTAAGACTTTCAGCATTTTGTCTTCACTGCATGATGCTATCCTGTGACAAATCTTAAAGAGAAAAAAAAGAAAGTCGAACACTTTTTTTTTCATATGATATGCAGACCTTACAAGTGTTGGTACAGAAAAAAAGCCTAAAAGTAAATTTACTATCACAAGAGAGAACTAAGCACAGTGGAAAAATGTAATCAGTGTACACTTCGTAATGAAATTTATAAGTCACTGGTACCAACCTGGACTGAATGAAACAGCAGAGACAGTGCCTTTGTGGACTGGAAGAGAAAAGGAAGTTATTTAAAGATGTTGAAGTTTTAAGTTTTAAAATCTCAAACTCATCACCATTAGCTCTGTGCTAGCATGGGCAACTCAGAAATTGCAATTATTTTTCAGCACAGTCTTTTCCTAAATATCATGGATTTCCATGCAGATAGTGACTGCCAATAGAGTATTTATGTAACATGACTGACTGCAAAAGACACTTCTTACAGCTAAACAGGGCATGTGGACAAAGCTGCCACCCGCATGAAACAACAACGTTCTCAATGGAACAGCATTCAGAGTACCAAAAATCAAGATGTTTCATGCTTAGCTGCAAGTCACATCCATAGTAGAACACTGTTGATGCGCTCACAGCTCTTGTATTTTCTTTGGCTGAAATGCGACGTCTGGGCACTCCCAGCACAAAGCCTATACATTCCCATGCATTGTATTCCCACCTGATACATTGTTTCACAACATTTCTGCATCTCAAATTGCATTTTGGATGAGGTGATGTCATTTCTGTAGCGTGGAAGAAATAGTAGTTTAACCCCCTAATGAACGCAATTTTTTCTAAAGTGGTACCAAAATGGTCACGCAGTACCTGTATTGCCATCTGTGGGCAAGCCCAAATAAAAAACACTTTAAACGAGCCCTAATCACCTTAAACCAGACACAGATTGCCAGAAAACACATGACAAGCTGGACACGTTAGGAGCCAGAAATGACAGTCGGCTTATGACGAGCTCTTCGGGGGCTATAGCACTAATTGCATCTGATAGGCACACAGGCCCCACTTGCATGCATGCCAGCCTTTGAGTGGCATGGCTAAGACCTCTAGCTTCCTCAATTCCGCAAAAAATGCTCGAATTTTTGCAATTTTCGTAGACTTGTGTCTAGCAGCCACATTCTCTTTCCTCTTTTCAGTGATATAGTGTTTGTGGACACCAGTGGAAACGATGGAATTATGGGAATATGATCAATTTAGTCACTTGAGCTCTCTTGAAGCTAGAATCTGGTAACAAACGAAGTTCTGCTGATGCCTTGACATGCTTGCTCTCCTATCTGCTCAAGCAAGCTAGTGCATCAAGTATAATGGCCCTGAAAGCAACATGCTCACACACGTTTATGAGAAAGTCATGATAGTGGCACCTGTCGAAAGCGGTATTACCACATTTCCAATAATAAAATGACAGTTTTTTCTTAAATGATCTGCCTCAGAAAGCACCTCGCGTAATAATTTGAACGAAGCTATGAACATTTTAACGAAAACATCTTCGACAGAAGTCCGGCTGGTTGGGTTGTTGAGATAGTTGAGAGAAAACTGATGCCAACCAATATTTTTAACTTTACCCAACGTTTTGGGACCAACTCGGTCCCTTTTTCAGGGATGACTAAAGTGTGCCAGCAGTAGCGGGTTGCTGCCTTCACTCTCATTTTGTTAGCAGTAGTTGTCAGCAATCCGTCGACTCCTCTCTCCTGAGAAGAGCAAAGTCAATATGCTCTTCCAAAGCAGAGAAAAAAGCAGAAGAAGCCTACAGAAGAATGGCTACACACGTGGCTTTATTCAACGCATTGGTCACCGTCAAGCTCAGAGGACAGGGGGATCAGCCAACAATGAAACAATGAAACGCGCGCGCGTTGTCCTTCCATATGTGAGGAGAACCAGCGAGGCACTCGCACGCATTCTTGGAAAACATGGAATCAACGTAGCTCACAAACCTGTTTTAACAAAAACCCGCTTCTTACCACGACCGAAAGACCGCGTCCCCAGAGAAAAACAACCAGGTGTCGTTTACAAAATCCCACGCTCAAATTGCCCGGCTTCATACGTCTGTTGGCGAAAGAAAAAACCTCCACCAAAGAATAAGGCAACACAAAAATTACATCCGGCTAATGAGTGCAGAATCCAACCCCCTCGCCGAACACTGCGAGCGCGCCGACCACCGGACAGCCTTCGAGGAGGTGAGCGTCTTGGCCGTGGAGGAAAACCTGTTCAGGAGGCGACATGTGGAGTTATGGCACATCCGGCTCACAAAGGCGGCGATGAATAGGACTCCAGGAACGCTCCCCTCCGCCTACATTAGTGCAATGCGCCACGGGTTAACAATGGGAGAGCGAAGGCAGCAACCAGCTGCTGCTTGCCTTTTAGTCACCCCTGAAGTATCGAGTTGGTCCCGAAACGTTGGGTAAAGTTAAAAATATTGGTTGGTGTCAGCTGTCTCTCAACTAGCTATGAACATTGTGTGAATTTTTTTTGCCATTCTTAGAGATACCTACAACGAGCTCACCCACTAAACTTATTAGCTGCGAGGAAAAGGGAACTTCTTGATGACCTTGAGCCATCGAAGCGAAGCGTGCAGCACACACTGGCGAGATAGCATCGCTACAACGTGGAAAGAAGGCGGCACGGGCCGTTGGGAAAGAAGAGAAGGCATAGAAAAAGCTGTGAAGAGTAGAGATGGAGAAAAAGTACGGACGGGCACAGAGCTGTGGAGCACCAAACACAGCAGCAAGGCCAGAAGCGGCGGCACAGTAGCTGTCGATGTTTAAAAGGCCTAATGCGTTTACGCTTCCGTAGAATATATCAGATTCTTTGTTATAAATATGCGGAATTTAAAATTTTCTGCCACAGAAAATTTGGGGCCTTAGACGTGGCTCGGAGGCACAGAATGAGTTGATTGCTCATAGGATAATTACACATATTTAAGTTTTAGTAAGGAGGATAAAGGAAGAACAACTCAATGTCAGTTTTTTCACAAGGTAACAAAATCAAGTGGTTTCATGCCTTGTGGTGGAGGGAGTGTCTGATTTATTCCACTATCATGTGAAACAGCTCACATCGGGCGAACTGGGTGGTTTATCATCAACTGGCTGTGAAAGTACAGGAACACCAAGAATGTCACAAATGGTCATCTTGGAATACAGTATAGTGTGAATTTCAGACTTTGTAAGGCTTGAATGGCAAGCTTGATCAAATAAACAGTTTTCAAGTTAAATTTACACTGCCTTCGTTCCTTCGGTTTCTGGCTCTCCAGTTTTTTTCTGTAGTCTCTTAAACAATGCACCAACAGGGTTCAACTCTACCTCTGTATTTACTTTTTAATGAAGCCTGCAGCCCCAAAAGGGCGCAACTTGACAGGCATTTAAACGAAAATGTTGCACACAGAGATCAAAAATATATGTACTATATGGCCGGAGTATACTGAGGCTTTAGCAACAATTCTATGGACAGACTAATCATAAATACTGCATGAGCCTAGATCCTAATAAGAGAAGTCAATTCTCCCACCTTGGACACTGCAGCTTGAGATGGGGGGGTTTGGTAATTTCATGAAAGTGCGTATGGCTTAATGCTATAGGAAATAGTTGTTCTCGGTACAGCTTTAATTTTTTGCCATCTCTCCTTTGTGTTCTATTTTTAGTATGTGGGAAGAAAAAAAATTTCATGAACGACTGACTTCAAGTCTATTTCAAAGCTGGAAGTGAAGACTATCTGATTACACTGCACCACACATTTTCAGGGTGTGTGATCAAGGACAGCACACAAACAACGATGCATTCTTTGGGTAAGTGATGATGAGCAGTTGTTTAAACAGACATTATGCAAGGTGACTCAGCATGTCATGTCTATGGCCGGTGAGCAGAAGTTAAGCACAGGTATACGAGAAAAGCATGGATGACCCACTGTCAAACTGTCCAATGCAAGTGGAGCCCTGCAGCTTCCAGAGGCTGACACAACCTTCCACAGTGCCAGACACCAAGTGTTCCCCTTCAGCATCCAGTGCAATGCAGGCCACACCCGACTCGTGTTCTAGCTCTGCAAGCAGGCTGCAACCGCTCTTGTCACCATGGGCCACCAACTTCCAGATCTAGATAGAATGGAACAAGGCAGCACCACACTGCAGTACCGCAGCTCCTGAAACTGCTAAAATGGCGAGAATTGGGCCTAGTCGGTTGTTTACGATGGTTCGATGTGCTTAACTTTTTACAGAACGAGAGGACACGACGACAACACAGAGCGCGAACTTACAACTGGTTTAAATGGTGGAAACAGGTGATCTTTTATACACCTATGTAATGGTGTTTTCACTATTAAAACCAGTTGTAAGTTCACGCTCTGTGTTGTTGTGTCCTCTTGTTCTGTAAAAAGTCAAGCACAATGAACCATCCTGAAACTGATGAGCCCTACTAAAAAGCAAATGCGCCACTTCAAACAATGCGGCCAGGCAACCCACCCTGGCCACTAGTGCAGTGTGCTGCACACACGATTAATTAGTGATGAGATGCTACGTGCACGTGGCTTTGTATATAGAGTGCTTTTTTATGTTTAGTAAAGGCAGTGATCGCTCGCATGAAGTTATATCTCAGACAGTGCCTGGACGCTCGTGCACAAACTTGTTTACTTTTTGTGTTTAGTAAAATTTGTACACAGCTTCTCCCCTGTCCTTTCTTGCCATTGCTCCTCTCTGTATTTCTCACTGTCCCTTTTATTTCCGCCAGCCATAGCTCAGGTGCTTTAGATGTTAGAGCCACAGCCTGTAACTCCTTTTCCTCCCCTTTTGTACGTTTTTTTTATTAAACCACCACCACTACTGCTACTTCAAATGGAAGACTTTAACCTAATGGTGCTCCAGCTATAGTAGGATACAACTTAAAAGAACAGCAGTTGACAACAATAGGCCACGGTCCGTGACGTCCTGTATTACTCTGCTGACCGATCACAAGACTTAACAAAATCAACCTTTTATGTGACTATTGAACAAGCCAGAGGCATCAGAATTCTTGAGTTTATAATTTCGTGTTGTGATTAGCTTCTTGTTTAGATAACAAGAAAGTTTTAACAGCGATCTATGTTCTGTCACGGAAGAATTCTGTGCAACGATCCTGAAAGCGGGCAGAACTTCACTGCAGACTTCAGTTGTATCCAACTATAACGACAACCACTAAAGGGTTAAGTCAAAGGGTAAGCAAGCAGAATTCAGCTTCCTCATCAGCAACACGTAATACACTTTGCCAAAGAACTCTGTCCAATCACATGAAGGCCACACTGCTTCAAAAAACCTGCAAACATCTGCATGAAATATGACAAAATAAAAAGAATCACCCTAAAGTTATCTAACTTTTAAATTATCCTCATTGCTACTACAAAGCATCACAAAAAAAAAAGTATGATAACACCCAGGCTTGTTGCTTTCAGTACATCTAACAGAACCTGTACCATGTACCTAACCAAACATCACTGTAGAAGTGACTAAGAATGACGTTTATATAAGATAAAAACTGCTAGTAGTACTAAGACTCGTTCAGCAATGTTGCCATATTGGTATAATGAAATCCAAAACAATAAAATAAAATAAAAACACACATCATAGCCAATATATATTAAAAAACAGCGACATACTGCATCTTTCCTGTAGCATTTTTCAAAGCCTAGATATTAACACAATGTCAAGTGCAGGACAGTGAATAGTGAATTCTTTAAAAAAACAATAAAGGACACTTGTTCCTCAGTGTAGGCACCACTTGCTCGTGATTCATGCACGCAGTCTGACCACCGAGGAAACTATGATAGCTAAATAGCCTAAAAGTTCCACAGTGCGTGTAGCAGGAGCGGTGCCAGAAGAAATACTGCACAATAGGTACACTACAGAGAAGACTTCTACTACAGCTGCATAGAGAATCTGCTTCTTTTTTGGTTTACACAAAGCTATCCTTGGATGCGAACCATTTGGTTCAAAACATTCGTTTGAACACAAGTTATGAAAGACAGCACTACTGCAGTGCCTCAAAGGGCGTTAAATGCACTCTAAAAATAACTGAGCAAAAAAATAATGGTAACACAATGTACTGACGGCATAAAATTCTCAATGTAATCAGACCTAAATAACAGTAACTGTCACCAGATTATACCTTTGCTGTGGAGTCCCAGGATGCAGTTGCCAGCACTCCATTCTTCCAGGAAAGATCAGATACTGCAATGCATATTGGCAGGAGACCACAAATGTCAGAACAATTAGGGAAACAGTGTACCTGTTCAACAAACTTACTTCTTTGTTGGTAAAAAAAGGAGCAGGGACACCCAATTTTCGTACCGTGTTCTTGTCTATAGGTCACTTTACAGCATTTTAGTCTAGTTACAAAGCTGCCACTTGAAATCTGCCTCCCTTTTTTTCTGCTCTATGCATGCACAGGAAAGTAAAAATACTTTTCATTGTAAACACTCATCACCTAGTCGAATCGAAATGAAAGTATATATGGAAGGCGAGCCACCAATAGAAGTACTTTTTTTGTTGTTGCTGAATCTTGATTTGCTGTAGCCATCTGCATCACTTGCTAGAGGTACAGGCAATTGATGCAGTTGGAGTAACTGCGGCTATAATGTTACCACCAGTGTCAACATAACCTTTGATGCAGCACTTTTTGGAGCAGTGCAGTCATGGTTAGGCCATCAAGAAGATTATGAGGAGCACTGCTGGTGCAGAAACATGCTAATCAGTGCCACACAGTGCTGCTAGAGCAAGCAGTGATGCCATTCGGTCACTACTCGCGTGCTTTCCTTATTTTAGACTGCACCTGTGTATAACTCATGTTTTTACCATTCTCTTATATAAAAAACACAAAAGCTACTAGTGGACTCTGCCTTACAGAAAAAAAGATATCTACAGGAACAGGAAACCTACCTGCGTCTTCATGACCCAAAGTTGATTCAGTGATACGCCCATATTCCATGTTGTAAACATATCTGCGATCAAACATAGTTCAGCTTACAATGCGAAATGCGAGCACCAATGTCTTGCAATTTTCAACAGCTTGCTGTCACCTAATGAAATGAACAGCATACATTTAGCAACATGCACCTCGAACTTTTGCCATTAAAAACAGTCATAAGATTTCAGGCTTTAATAATAAGGCCTGGCCATGTAAAAAACTACCTTAAAGCTAGAAGGATCAAATTTTTACAACGAAATGCGCATCAAGCATGAACAATTTCTTGTGCGCTAAGATGGATACTTTAAAAATAAAACTTAGATTAGTAATTTTTACTCAGTATTAACACATTATTGCTTTACCTGGCACAGGGTCAAATGCGCTTTTTTCAGTAAACAAACTGTCTATACAGGCCTCCCTGAAAAAATTGTTCAGTGTTAGTTGCACTGCAACTAACATTGAACTGTAGCCTCTCAATGGCTTTTAGCAATGATTAAAAACACAAACATAAAGCACAGACTTTCAAATTAAACATTACTAAAAACAAAAGAAACTCAAGAAGCCACTTGTAGGGGTCGATGAGTCAGCATTAGGTGCGTGGGACGGTGGGAAGAAATACAGCATTCTTTCAACATATTTGCCTAGATAGGAAGGGGGGCCGGTGACAGGCATCACCGTGTGGACGGTTGTCAACGGCTTGTCAAAGGCCAGGGCCATTGCCTTTGCGCCTGTAAACTGAGCAGCTGCCCTCCACCGGCCACATTCCCTTCAATGAAACCGCTGGCAGCAGCAGGGTCCATCTAGTTAGTTTGTTTGTGTTTGTTTTACCTTGAGAGAGGGTTTGGCATGCACTATCAAGGTTGTAGGGCGGGACGCGCGATTCGAAGAGCCAATTGCTTCTGGGGAGTTCGCTCTGTGCATCGCATTTTGTAAATAATTTGATTATTTTTTTTAGATTTTGTGTTTTGGGGAAGAGTTGTTAACATGATCAAATTTGAAGGGGGCAGCCCGCAGCAAGCCACCAATACTGTTGAGGCTTGCTACTATTGGATGTTTCCTAGTTTCCTAAGTGCGAGGAGGACTCCCGAGGGCTTAAAACCGAGCGCAGGAGCCCAATCTGTCATTCTGGGCTAAGTTTAGATGCTCTGCATTTTCGGCTATGCTGAGGGGGGAATATTTTCCTGTTAGCCAGTTCCATTTTGTTTGCCACTCTGTTTACATATGCTGTGCATTTTGTAAATTGTTGTACATAAACTTTAGTTCGTTTGCTTGTTAACTCCTGCCGTCGCAAGTCGTCATTTCCCCGTCACAGACGGAGCACCTCAGGTGCGACTAGCCTTCCCTTCAAGAAACCGTCTCGGATGGCGCACCCCTGGTGCAAGGGAAAGGACCCAGCAGGAAACTTTACTGGCAGAGTCGACAGCGATCCCATGGCTGTGGGCCGACAGAACGGGAAGAACAGAAGGCAAAGTAGGGGCAACATTCTCGCAACAAGGCAAGCATTGGTGGCCTGGGAGGACCAGGCGCAGGCGGCGAGGAGTGGCAGCTTTTTGGGAGACCAGAGCAGCAGAGAGATTGCAGAGAAGGCCCCAGGGGTGAACCAGCAAAGAAGTCTGCTGCGCGGCGTGGACAAGCTGCCTTTTACAAGCAGGCGGAAGCAAGGCAGCACCTCCACGAGAAAGGGGACATGAGACGGAGGACGTCGGACGGCGCATTGCAACCCACTGCAAGCGGGCGGCGGCAGATAGACAGCGGCGACCTATGACTGACAGCAGCGCACCGCTTCACAGGGGTGAGTCCTCTCTGTCCTTGCTCCGGCGCAAAGGCTACTGTCCGAATAAGGCTTTCAGCATGCTCAGAAACATGCTTTGGTCATTTAAATCCAGATAGACAAAAGCCTCAGGAAATGGGAGAAGAGGAGCACGGCGACAGCGCCGGTTGCGCCGACGGACCAGATTTTAGATAAACAGCTTCTGCTGGTAGTACGGCAAACTGAGCTTGCAAAACTGCAGGCTATGCAGCGGAGAGGCGGAGGAGAGAGCTTCGGCTCACCAGATGTATGGGACATGCACGGTGAGTTAAGGCGCTTCTCAAAGCTACTCGCAGGAGCTCCCCCAAAATTTCTGGCGGACGCCGAGATTCCGGTGTGCTTTGAGTCCGTCGAGAACACGCTCCAAGCGTACGACGTCCCACAAGGCCAATGGGGGCAGATCATTTTCCCTCTAATAGCGGAAAGGGTTCAGTTTCTTTCAACTCTCTTGACACCATTTCAGCGTAAAGATTATGAAGCACTTAAAATAATGGTCATGGAAGAGCTGAAGCTTTCCACAGAAGAATACCTCAGCCGGTTCCAAGACTCGCACAAACGAACAAACGAAGGGTGGCAGACGTTTGTTGCGTGCATCCAGAGTTTCCTGCATTTGTATCTTGAGTCGAGAGGAATCAAAACTCTAGAGAGACTAACCGCGTTACTAGTGGTGGACCAGGTAAAGAGCCAGCTGGCGGAGGAAGCACTAAAGTGCATAATGCTTCAAGAAGGGAAGGAGTGGGTGAAGGCGCCCGAGATGACCACACTCCTCCAAACGTTTGAGCAGGCAGAGGGTAAGAACAGCATCGACAAAAAATACGACCAGAAAAGACCCGAGGGTCTCAGCATTTGAAGTATCACACAATTGAAGGAAAGGGGTACGCCATTGGCATTAAACGCTAAGTTGCGCTCTAGTGGCTGCTTCAGGTGCGACGCAACTGGAAATCTGAAAGCGAACTGTCCACATAACTCAAGCCAGGCCACCCCAAAGGCACTCAGTGTGAACGTGAATAAACTGTCCGCACGGGTCGCTATAGGGCATGTAGGAGGCAGGCGTGGTGAGCTGACAGCCTTAGCACTCCATTGTAAGGATAGGCAAACCAACACTATCTTTGACACGGGCGCTGAGGTTACGGTCATGAGGGAAAGTGTCGTGCCACCTGGGCTGACGAAGCCTCATGGGACCATAAGTTTGATTTCCGCCTTTGGAGAAAATGTGCAAGACAAACTTGCATTATGGCCGCTGACTATGCATAGTGACACAGGGGTTTTCGCTAACATAACAAAAGCCATACCGGTGCTCAGCACCCTCACTGAAAAGTTGGTCACGCAGATGGATTGCCTGCTGTCGCAGGAGGCATGGGAGTCCCTCAAGGAGGAAGGCAAATCCCAAGGGATTATAGCTTCAGGCGAAAGAGAAGCTGCAAACTACATGCAGTCAGGTAATACAAAGCACGCCGCGGGAGAGACAGGAAGGACATTAATCGCCCAGACTTCAGTACACGATGAGGGAGTTGTCTCTGAAGAGAATGAAGTCGCCGAACACCCAATAACACCAGGTAATGGGAAAAGCATGGTGGAGGTATTCAGGGAGCAGCAACGGCAAGATGCGACCTTGCAAAAGGCATGGAAAGATGCGCAGGTAGGCAAGGGAGGTATGCCTGTAGTCGATGGACTTCTCTACCTCATGGAAAGGTTAGTTGGGCAGCCAGTAATACAACTTTTACTGCCTAAATCCCGGCAGGCAGAGGTCCCTCAGACAGGCCATGAATCAAGCTGGGGAGGCCATTTGGGGTTCCGAAAACCAAGGCTAGGATTAAATATAGTTTTTTTTGGCCAAGGATACAGGAAGATGTCAGGTCGCACTGCGATAGCTGTCACGGCTGTCAGACACGGTCAGACCTACGCAGGGCGGACAACGTGCCCATTCAGCCTGTGGTAAGGCCCCGCTATCCCTTGGAACAAGTGAATGTTGATGTGATCGGACCATTGGAACCTCCATCAGGAAGGGGTCACAGGTACGTGTTGTGCATCACTGATCTATGCACTCACTGGCCTGAAGTAGTTTGCCCACGCTCCCTCAGTGCCAAGGCGACCTGCGACGCTCTCTTGGCAGTGTTCAGCAGGACTGATGTGCAGGAAGTGGTCGCGTCGGATTGCAGCACAAATTTCACCAAGGCAAGATCATAATTTTACCCTTACTACACTCCTTGATGTCAGGAGAAACCAATGGCATGCATTTTATGAAGTTCCCTGCAGCAAAAATTTCTTAAAGCGCTTGACTAAAATACTTGACATATTTCATAAGGGTAGAAGGACTTCTTATAGTACGAAGTTAAAAGGTATATTTGGATTCAGCACACAAAAGTACATGTTCTCTAAAGATTTCAGAATAATGAATCAATTACTAATATACTTGTTCTAAGACCCCCTTCCCCACTTTAAAAGGCCTAGAATGAGAATTGTTTACATAACAATGTCCAATAAGATGAATGAATCCAAGCAGTGATTGATTTATTGACTGGCTGATTTAAACCTTTATTGATCCCATACTCATTGGTCTCTAACTTAGTATAACCTGCAAGAACAGACATGTGCAAGGGGGAGGCAAGGGAGGCAGTGGTCCCTGTAATGAGTTTGGGGAGGGGGGTGAAAATTCTGTTCCACACTGCAGACAGGGATAAGCGCCATCATGAAATTTGGCCCCTAATGGAGAGGCCTGTGTATGCTTGTGCCTGTAACAAGCACTGAGTCATGATGTGGGCATATGAGGACCTGAAAAAAACTACACAATTAATCATATAAGAAAACAGGAATTTCTTTTGCACAATTTGGCATGTTCCTAGCAAAAACCTCAATTTTTTGTTTTCCCATTAGGTATAATCTGAAACTGAAGGGGTTAAACAGTTATTATAGAAGATTCCAGTTCAAAACAACACTAAACGGTATGAAATATTTTCGCATCAAGACGCTCTTGTAGCAGAGAAAAGACTACTCACACATAATTATCCCATGATCCAACGACGACTGTTTTGTCATTCATTACGATGCATGATGACAGCGCCTGCAGACAAGAACACACCACTAATACTCAGCATATGAAATATCATAGTGTGTAGAGCTGGGAAGTAAATTTAAAGGGGCTGCGAAACACTACTTGAACGGATGCCGGTTACACTTCAGATGGATTCCTTATGTCACACAGATGCTGAATCAAAAAGAATTACAAGAAGCGATGCATAGGGATGGGAGATATTCAATGAAAAAATTTCAAGATACAAGCAAACAAAATGCTGCCCTCAACTCGATTTTCGTGCAGCTTCCCATTCCCATTTCACTCTCCCACTGACGACTCTTCGTGCGACCAATCAAAACAGCCTATCTGAGCATGTGGCGGAAGTTTGCACTCTATGGTTGCCTCTTCTCTGTAATTCGTTCATGCCAAGGCTGGCAACGTCGTGTGCATGGTTACAACAACCATGTGAACGCCCAGATGACCCAGCGATGCTTCATCGTCCCTCCGATGACGCAGAAGGGAACACTGATAAGTAACATTCCCTGACTTATGGACCCGAACGCGATCCGAACTGGATCTGAACTCGAGCGCGAGGTACTGTGTCGGTGTGACGGCCTGCGCAAGATATCAGACCCGTTTAGCATAGCGCGTACCGCTACTAAATCCGCCTACCATTGCCCGTCGCTCCTAGCGTGCTCATTGGTCACGGCGAGCAAGGAGCACGCGCTGTTGAAGGGAACGTGGCGCCATCTGGCGCCACGTTCCCGTCAACAGCGACATCTGGCGCCGCTGCCTGGTGATCCTTCACAAGCTGACAATGTGCACTGCTAAATGTGGAATGAACGGCTTTTTTCTTTGCATCCTTCCTCAGGACCGAAACGAACGTTGTGCAATGGCTCGATCAGATCGATTCTGCAAAGCTGTTCTCAGATATTTATTTATTTGAACCTCAAGGGTCCCTGGCGGGACATTACATGATACATAGAGAGTAGCCATAAGTGTTGTGTGCTAGGTCGTAGGATGTTTACAGAGAAGCGCAAAGTCCTTCGATGCAAAAAGTAGCCAGAGCCTCTGGTGGTGTATTTTTGTTTTACTTGCTTTACAGCGCTTTTATCTAAGGCAAACACGTTGGTTTTGTTGATGTAATATAAAACAAAAAACTTTACAAAATGTATCTCTAGTTATTAACCCAATTTGAAATATATATTAACTGTTTGTCCAATCATAAAGCTCCCACCAAGTTATGCCATATCCACTGCTAAAAACCGCCACTGTATGGTGATACCGTCAGCACCATGAATTTGTTTTTGCGAGCTAATTAAAGTAATTAAAACCAGGCTATACGCGGTACGACCGATGCTAATAGCATCACTATAATTCATTCTATGCAACCAACAGGCAAAACAATGCACTGATTATGTGTTTCGGGGCCCCTTTAATTGTAAATTCATCTGTTTACCCAATGACATGTATACACTTTACGGAGCAGAGAAAAATGTTTTTCAACTAGCCAGGCGCAACCTGTTAAAAATTGGCCACAGGAGGACAGAAAGAATGTCAACAGTAGTGGTAAAAGTAAAACCATTTTAATTTGGTCATTAAATTATTCATCGAGTCTTGCCTATTAAAATTTTTATATATTTTTGGAGGTAAAAGAAACATTTAGCTGAAAAAGGAAAAAACAACCGAACTAGTGACAAGGCATGCAACATTTTGAAAACAGTGCAAAAGGCAAAGTACGCAAGGCATGTGGAAAAAGAAGTGCAGATGACAAAAATTTCGAAATGGCTTCCTGCAGCTATGACTGTAGCCTTGTTTACATGAGCTCGACGTTGCGGGCCGAGTCTGGGCGCACCAGATGTTGGGCTGGCCCAGCCCGACCCGAACGCGTCTGTATGAACCTGCTTTCTGTCGGGCAGAGATCACCGCTACCCCTAGCATCGCGCATGCAAACCACGCGTGGAGGTTAGAAGAGGAGGAGAAACACCCAGGCGTGACCGGAAACAATTTTTGCCAGTGCAACGCCAGCCAGACCAGAGAGGAAGCAAGAGAGGAGGCAGGAGAGGAGGCGCCAAGCGGACGTGGCAGTGTACACATGCTCCTTCCAACCAGGTCGGGCCGAGTCAACCCACCCCCTGTGGTCGGGCTGGCCCAGCTCGACTAGACGGTCGCTTAGCTTGATCCCCTAGCGTTTACATGAGTCCGACAACCGATTTTCAGCCCAACAGCCTACTTGACCAGACTTTTGTCGGGCTCATGTAAATTGCCCAGCGCATTCCAAGTGCCCTCTATCATCCTCCCCTAATTGACTTTATGCATAAAAAAAAAAAGTTTACAGGGAATAAGTGAGATTCGTATGGCATATACACGTTACCATTAGTTTTCTACAGGATGCTACATGATTATGTTATCGTCTAAGTAAAGGAAGACTACCGAGCAGGAGCTGTTTTGGTGCATTTATGCCGCCACTGTGCCCTTCGCTTCCTCTCTCTCCCTCTCCCTGGCTGCTGTGCTGCACTCTTTATCCTTTCCCCTTCTCCACTCCTCCCTTTCCCAGCCACTGCATGCATTTAACTTGGACAACAAGCTCTGAATATGAAGTTCACTCTAAAATCTGGAAACAAAGAAGCAACGCATGAAAATGTACTTATTGGACCTAAGGTCAATTCTTTTCACGATGCATCTTGTACACCAGAGGTCTTAAACTCGTCTTGTCACACAGGCAATATTGGCCCACTTTTGTCATGTGTGGGCCAGTATTCGGAAAAGGAGGAAAGGAAAACAGAGGGGGCAGCGCGGTGCTTATGCCACCTAAGACCATTGCGATTTCTCTTCTGTCTTGGACGTAGCAAACATCAAACGGTGACTCAAAGCTATGGATAGTGGAGATGACTAACTCTCTATTTACAAAGAAAGCATGTCATACTTGCTGACCTGTACATGGTGAGCAACCGGCCTGTGCCAAAGTGTGAATGGTGATGAAGAGGTACAGTATGAAAAAAAAAAAAAAAACAGATTCCACTGGCATAGCGCATCTGGTACAAAGGCTGAAATCCTTAGTGCAAGGCGGCCGCACGAGACGCAAGCTCCTGTACGTCGTATGCTTGAAACCCCTGCTGTATGCTTTCTTCAGCAGTGCTTTCGGCGTCCTCTGCTTACTTTATTTAGGCTCAATAAAGTTCCTACTGTTAAAACAGGTCGCAGCAGCTATGCAAGCCTACACAAGGCCAGCTACCAAAAGATATGCTATGCATACAATTAACACCAATGCCTTACCATGTGGGATATGTTGACACTCCGTACCTGCTGCTTCTGCTCAAGGGAGTACAGTTTGAGAAGGCTGTCTGAAAAGGGAAGAAAAAGTCAGTCATGGCTTGTTAAGAAGTCAGAACTTAAAACATATACAGCATGCAAGCTCTCACAAAGAAATTGTCAGAGCATACAGGTGACCTGAAGGGCCCTTCCCACATTGTTTCAGTAAACCAAAACCAATTAAATAACTAAAAATAGCAAAAAAGAAAAAGCAATTAGGACAATGAAAGTAACCCTACATATGCCAGTGATAATATACATTAGAAGAAACATAAAATAAGTTACACATACAGCAACTGCCAACAGACTAAGGATCTTTTATGTATTCACATATATACAGTTAAACCCCGTTGGTAACTTTTCAACAAGGCCACGAAAAAAATAAAAAAATTGAAAGACGAATACGATAGTCAGTTATATACGAAGTTTTAGTGCAGCTCTTCACACGCCACCTGCCACCGCTGGCAGGTGTTACGCTGCTAGCCATCCTCTAGGATCTTCCTGTGGCAGCCACCTTCTGTGGCAGGTGGCATTTCGCTCTGCTACTACCTGGCAACATGCCACCTGTCACACACCATAACATGCCACCTGTTACATGCTGCAACATGCCACCTGTCAGGTGGAGTGTTACGCCGACCCTGGCAGGTGGCGTGTTACACCGCTAGCAGCCCTCTGGGATCTTCAGGTGGCATTTCGCTCTGCTGCTTGGTGAACCGGTTATGGCAACAACGCCAACACTGACTACGCAGAAATGGGCGCCTAAGAGCTGTGCTCTAAAAAATATTAACAGCCACGAAACCATCAAATGTATGAAACCAGTGCAGTTTTAATCTGAAGACTGTCTATTTTGTCAAACTACCACTAACTGCTGCCTGCCAAATTGAAACATGGCCAGTCACAGTATTCTTGGCATTCTTAATTTCTCTATGTTCATATCATAGTGCTCTTATTTGGTAATGTGTTCCTGTGTTGTATATGCTCTCGCTTTTCATTCGATTCATTAAGATATGATTGGTACGAAGGTTCTCAAGTTGCAAAATAAAGTCATTTGCTTGAATGATTGATTGATCGATTATTACCACACTTGCACAGAAGATCACCGACACTACCTAGCCTTCCTAGTGTAAACTTGATCACAAGACAGCAAAATGAAGTAACGAATCTCTTCAACACAAAGCATGGCACCACTTGACTGCATTATGCTGTGAAAAACTTCACATCTGGCTGCTCTACCTGTCTCTTTGGTGCTTGCATTTTAAGATTTCCAGAATGAGCTAATGGCTTGCCTATGCCTTGAGGCCATGCCTCTCAAAAGCTCACCCATGCAAATGAGGCCCATTTGCGCATCAGATACAGCATGCTTGCTTAATAAACTTCATATTTTGTTTAGTGCTATATTTACACAATTGCCTTGCCCCTTAATGCATTGCAAGACGCCGAGATATTGTGACATGATAACAAATTAAGCTACAAAATACATGAGGACGCTGTGAACTTAGCACTGGGACTGCACAAATGCAATGCAGCAAAAAAATATAAAAGAAATGGAAACCTACGAATGAAGTTGTTACTGTGCTACCAACAACTGACAGTAATGTGAGAACATGGCATTTAGTATATTAAGTACCATGGTGAAGCGCACACAATTTGGAAGGCAGTTAAAAATTTACCACAGCACACACGGCCTCATGCTACCCTTGCATGCTAAGTTTCCAAGACAGGATGCTTGATACAATGACATGCAGAGAGGATGCTCATTACAGTGAAGCTGTTTCTTTAAAATCTATTTTATTCAAAAAAGGTCACTTAGACTGCATGGCATAACAACACAAGATATCACCCTTGTTTTACTAAACCATATCATTTAAAGCAGCGTTGCTGAGTCAAATGTGTTAAGTACCCCTCAACTGCAAGTGAAAGCAACTGAAGATCCCAAGAGAGTAACTGATGTACAAGAATACTAGTGCCCATTCATTCGATTTACAATAATGTACACAGCAGTTCAATCTGCTAGTTCAGGGGCTCTCACAGTGTTTTCTGAGAGACCATTAGATTCCTTGGACCCTTTCTGGGTTTCCGAAATCCTGAGGTCCGTGCATGCTCCTCCCCCAACCTTTCTTCGCCTACTCTACTCTCTAAATCTACCACTCCATAAAGTGCCACACCTATGGACAATTACCGAGAGAATGACTTTCGATATCTCTTGAAGGGTCAACCATATAAATGCTTTTCTTTTTGCATGCATGTCTGGCAAGGAGGAGCAAGGGCAAAGAGATAGCAGGGGGTTCTTCACAACTTTTTGAAAAACTGATGCCCCTAGAGGTCAAAATGTTTCTGAACCCTTGCACTAGACCATCCATATGTTCTACCACTACATCACAACAACGGACCTCAAAACAATAACACTGAAACAAGTGCCTAAGGAAGTGCCAATTAGTTTATATACTTCGCACACGTCAAGTAGTTTGTATACCTGATCACACGTTGCTGCACTAGGAGTTTTTACTCAGCCAAAAAATGTGTGAGGGCTTCTGTGAGGCTCAAGAGCTTTGGGGTCCATAGGAATGCGTTCAAACACCTGAAAGGCTGAAAGGGCACCTGAGAACCACTGAGAACCATCTCAAAATTACTGACCTAAAGCATAAACATCAATTTTTTTTTTCTACTTAATATGGTTTCTGTAGACTGAGAAGCTCAACTGTGCTTTCTAATCATATTTCTACACTATATTTTTTTCACAGTGAAATGAAGCATCTTACATATGCAGTGTAACGAAGTTTATTTTTCATTAGAGGCTTTCAAGAAATCCAAGTAACTCCAGTGGACTCTAAACAGACTAGAGGTTTCGGCAAGAGCAGTGCTTCAGCAAGGCTAAATAAAGGTATACGGTAGATACCTACATCATAATCTTCAGAATCACATACTTACAAGTAACATCGTATGATACCATATGGAGGTACTTCAGCAAGATTTGGAGGCACTCACTGGAGTCCTAATCACATAGGTTTCTCTCAGCTAAGCACACCTACACACACATTTTCTTTCACTCACACATATATGGGCACTCTTTCACATTCAACTGCACTCATACTGACAGTTAAACACAGAAAATCATTCATGCTGACACTTATGCCCACTTACAGCCACAAAGCCACAAGCACTGACTAGGGCTATAGTCAGTCACAGTCATTCATGCTCACAGAAACACTCGTTCTCACTAGTACCTAATAAATGAATGCAAACATGAGTAAGAATGCCAACCTGTAGCCCCACCTGCATTTTGCCCATGACTAACCACCAAGAAAATATTTCTTCATAAGCAAGATAAATTTTATAAGCACTTATCCAGCAAACAAGGATGCTCGAACCCAATTAACTGTAATAGTACCTCATACAGCATACTGAGTAGGATGTCTACTTTGCAGCTGCATGGTTACTATTACAGAACCAAGCAATTATTACTTTTGATAAAATATTTAAAGCCTGCCAACATAACAGAAAGAGGTCAACAGCATCAAAACTTCGCTAAGCACAGCCATTAAAGGTTGTACCCAAGGTCAGCCATACCAGCAAACAAGCATGCACTTTTGGGGTGTTTGTGGATGCGACAATAACAGTCTGCATGAAGAAGGCTAGATTTCTAATTTTTATGCATTGAGCAAGTAAATGTAATCATAATGACGGACGAGCAGCCACTGCACAGCTGACACCCTTACGTGCAAGAATACTTTATACCCAAACACAAACAGCTGGAACAACAGTGACCAAATAGTAGCCTGAATAAAGAAAAATGCAAGACAAAAAGAAAACATGCATAGCTATAATGAAAAATTTCTAACTTCAAAGCATAGTCTAACATCAACTTTTTACCTTGCGAAACTGAGAAGACGCTACTTTTGCTACTTGAGAAGCAAACGTGAGTCACCATTCTGAAATTAAAGATTTTGACAATATTAAAGTTTGTCAGAAACGTGAAAATTTGGTATGAACATGCGCGTCCCCTCTGTCTCTTGCTTTTTTTTTTTTTAAAGCAGGAGGCATAAATGAATGTTGTACATATAAGTAGCGCACTCCAGCAAAACCAAGCCCTGAAAAGAACTAGTCAGTTTTGGGAGGATAAACCTAACATAGCGGCATTAGAGGTTGCCTAGCATAGGTACTAACAGCATCTCTATCTTGCAATTAAGCAAACAATGCAAATGTTAAAAGCAAATGTTAAATTGTACTGTTTCCACAAGAAAGCCTTCACTAAGAAAGCTTTTTTTCAAGCAATTCAAACAAAGGGGTACAAACTATGAACTTAAAGAGCATAAAATACAAAGGTTATTTTCCTTGCTCCAAGCCGAAATTTAGGCTTGAGCTTATCAGCAGAAAATTCTAGAATATGAGAGTACAGATTACTAAGCTAGTACTAAAAGACAGTGATGTATGACTTTCAGATAAGTGTACAGGTGTATTAGTATGTAGTACGCAACAAAGTTCCCAGAATTATACATGAAATCCTGTCCCCTTACGAAGGCTCCCTTACATCACTTCATTTTTGCAGGACTTAGTTTTCTCCTGAAAGAGATGAAGAGTACAGCATTATCAGCTGCTGCTTTCTGTATCAAATTTTCATCAGTGCAGCTTATGAACTGCGGTGACGTATGTGTCCTTTCCTTCTTTAGCATCAGAGAAAATTGCTGAGAAGACCTGCTTAGTTAATGCCATGCTTTCCTCCAGGCTTTATGAATGACTGTTCCAACATTTTGTGGCAGTGTGTGGCAACCTGTTCCTCACAGTGGCATTTTCATTGTCGTGAGTACTGTTTAGAAAAATTGTTCCAGAAACAATTACTACGCGCTGACTAATGGGCCTGTGCATTCAGAAAACACTGTTTTAAAAATTAAGGGGAAATGCCGGTTGAAAAACTATTTTTTTTTTCGAAAATTACCATTTTTTTGCTTTTGCTTATTTTTAAAGTTTAGCCTCTCTACTTTCATGAAAGTAACAGTAAACATGAAATCCGGACAGGAAAAATGGTGAAAACTGTATACATCTCTCCTTAAGCGCTGATCAATTGGCCCGCGCATTTAGAAAATACGGTTTCGCCAGCTCTGTTCCAAGGGCTCATACTGCGAACATTCAAAAGCATTGAACACATTTACCAGCAATCTTGAAACCCATTTCCTAGTCTCTTTAACCCTACAACCAATTAAAGCACTACAGGCACTACACGTCTTTGACTCCTCACAAGGATAATGGTTGTGAAAAATGAACCTCATTAAAGCACGAATAAGATTAACATGTAATTGTTGCTCTGTGCGAGAATATGCTGGCGGCCTACGTAAACAAGACCAACAGAAAAGGCAGGCTGTTGCTCAGACATATCTGGCCACAACAATGTACGTATCTGGATGCAGTTCCACCATGCACAGTATGAGGACATGGAACTTCACACACAAAGGTGCAAATTATCAGTAAAATTTCCAGAACAAGGACAGTTTATAGGAGGTGTGATTTACCAGAAAATACAGGTAATATCTGCCAGCGCTTTCCATCTCCCATACAGGTCAAAAACAATTTGCTTATGCTGCTTGCCTTCTCTTGCATATTTTATTTTTAAACATCATCTGTAGCTCCCAATTACAAAACACAGCCATTAAAACCGCCATCATCATCACTTCCTTATAATCCCTTACCACCTTTTCTTTCTTCGCAACTGTGCTGAACACATTTAAGCGGTAAACGCATGAGTTTTATGGGGGATTTAACGTCCCAAAACGACTCAGGCTATGAGGGACGCCGTAGTGAAGGGCTCCGGAAATTTCGACCACCTGGGGTTCTTTTACGTGCACTGACATCGCACAGCACACGGGCCTCTAGAATTTCTCCTCCATGAAAATTCGACCGCCGCGGCTGGGATCGAATCCGCGTCTTTCGGGCCGGCAGCCGAGCGCGGTAAACGCATGAAGCGATGTTCTTGGCAACATGACGTACAGTGGTAACGGCCATCGCCTATTGCTGCTGCTGGTACACCCGCATGAAGCGGCCAGACTTGGTGGCAAAGCAGCTTTGTTTCAGCAATGTTGCTCGTTTGTAGCCACTTTAGCGTTCAGTCACCTTGCATTAGCATACAAGTGCAACTGTGCTAGTACCGTTTAGTTAAGTATTTTAAACAGCATGAAGCATGATAAAAGCAACTATAAAAATACTTCTTAGGTAATACATGATATTTTTAATAAAATATACAGCTCCGAGGAAAGTGCACAGTGCGGCCTGACTACGTTTTTGAGATGCTGAGACTTGTAATGAGTTAGAGATGTACCTCAAAACATCCTTTTCTGTTCCACAATTCTTAACAGGCTTTCATTGAACTGTTTTCATGCATGGGTGAAGATGAGGACAAAGCAAGCGTTGGCAGCCTCTTTGCTGAAATCATGTGCTAGACAAACGAACTTCGCTCGCAAACTAGATCATAAGTCACATATCTGCAATGCCTGTTGGCTTGTCTCGCAAGCCACTTCCGTGCAATGAACAAAATTTTCTGCAAACCCAGAACCTAATCAACGCGATAAGTGGCCCTCAACTCATGGTGCGAAGCCATCATGCGGTGAATTACCTCATGCGGTCAGCGCTTTAATAATCAAATGTCAGGTGCAGCCTATTTCTAGCTCATTCAGGTGTCAGCTGCTGTAAGATTTCTCAAAAAGTCCTCATTTCATAAATATGCAACCATAATGCCATGCAGAAAGACTAACTCTACAGCATGACAGCAAATTTTAGTTCAATCAGAAGGAAAACAAATCAAGGGCATCAAAATGGCAAATATACAGCAATCCTATCCAGCATCATGTAGAGCACCTAAGCACAGATAATTAACATCAAGCACCCATTACATCTGCCTCCTGAACTGGAACATTCAGCACATATTGGCGGAAAACAGTAAAATCCCATATATGAATTTAATCTGTAACTTGGTCTTTTATTAGCATGCTGCTGTACAAAATACTTATTCAATATGATCGGACCTTAGATTTAAAATTATAATGGTAGGAAAAGGCTTCAGATTAAAATGTAAACATTTTGTAATATAGAACAGACATAGCCTGAAAAACTGATATGGAAAGGACAAATACAAAGCTCTTATAATTTTTGTAATGGTTAAGTGTGACACTCTATCTTTTCTAACTTTTTCAAAAGCTTTTACTTTTTGTGAAGCATGTGCTCTGCCATCTTAGTCAGATCTGCCATGTTCCTCTTCCAAGCAAAAGAAGAAATTGAAGGTGCTCGGTCCCTTGTCTCAAGCTCTGCACAGAAAAAGAAATGAAGAGAGAGAACAAATAAGGTAATACAGACAACAACAGGCAGCCATCTATTAAAATCAGCTTCCACCTTGCTCATACATACATAGTTCAGTTTCTTTACAATTCTAATTTACAATTATTTTCAAAATTACACAGCCCCCGGCAAGCATAGCCAGAGCAACTGGGGCCATACCACGACCCTGCCATTGCTGATGCATCATTGTTGCGAGGACACTACGAGTGATGACAAACTTTGCCTGCAATCTCGGAAGAGCCTGTGTGCTAGGGAGCAAGCATATTGTGCACGTCAGCCTCTGCATTGTCAGCCTCTGCAAAGCCATACTTCATTTTTCACTGTTATTTCATTACGCATTTATAGTACCAAGTTGATCCAAACACGGATGATACGAATTCGTAAAATTCCTCAGCCGGAGTACACTGTGTACAATGTGTAGAATTTTGGATGCTTCGAACTCTCTCCCGCACCCCTATGGATGATGCCAACGCACGAGCTGCGGCCGCACCCTCGAGCATTTAATGTCTTGATCGCTAATAGTGCGGTACACACCGTGGGCAGTGAGCGGCAGTGAGCACCCTGCACATCACCGATGCCGTGATCGCCAGTCACGCTGTACGTACCACAAGTAGCAAGCTGCAGCCGTACAGCCGTGAATGATTCCCGCCGGGCGTGAACAGATCTGAGTGAATGCATTTTTCATGCTTCTGCATGTGAATTTTGTTCATTTGGATGATACAAAATTTTCGGGTGATACAAACTTTTTGAGATCCTGTAAGGTTCACATCACTGAGATTCTACTAATTTAAAAAAAAAAGTGCAAACTGTTTTTTACAAGGCTTACGCAAGAATGAACTTTGCCATCATTCAAAGTATCCTCAGAGTGAGCGTGCATCACCAACAGCAATGCCAAAGAACTGCTTTGCAGCCCCTTTGTCCACGCTGTAGGCCACATTTTTTTTTCAAACAACACATTCCTTTATATTAAGGTTGTAAAGCAATCACAACATTTCGGTAAGCATTACAATACCATAGCAGAAAAAGTTTCTCATAATTTTTCTCATGATTTTCTCATAATTACAGAAAAACTTAAAAGATAGTTGCAAGGCAAAGCTACATGCACAATTTTATTATAATGAAAACACAAGCAACATAAGCAATGTGCTTCACTCCAAATTAATGCTAAACAAATTAATGCTTTGTAGAACAGCAAATCAGCACACTAAACAACACTTGGATTGCAAGAACTGCACTGCAGATGGCTTAAAGTTGTTGCACTGCAAGTTCTCTAGAATCATCGTACATAGCTGAAAACATTTATCAACCTTCAGGAATACTGCTGACATTTTCAAGCAGGGAGTCAGGGCAAGAGTCACTCGCCATGCTCAGTGATCTCGGAAGAACAGTGCAGCAGCGTTGAGGGCGAGGGTGCTCGAATATTTGCTTTGGTGTCTGGCCAAATTCCATGATTTGAACCTCAAGAGAGTGCCTTTCATAGATGTCCTGGATGCTGAGAGGAAACAAGGGGCTGGTTCATCACAAAATAATTTGGCTTCCATTGCACAGCACCAGCCAACTATTTATGGAAATACTAAATATTGAATAAAACAACTGAGGAAAGTGTTGAAGAATGCTATAAGGTGAATAACCTCCATTGTTTTCCCATGGTGACCATTTGCTCCCATGGGGCAAGCTAACTACAAGCAGTAGCTACTTGAAGTTAATGCTGTGGAAAAGTCTACAACAAATAGCCATTTCAATGCATAGCCTAACAACTTCCGAAATCGAAGATGATGTACGTGGTTTAAACATACCTCCGTTCCAAACAAATAATGACAAATGCAACCATTCCTGACTAAGATTTTTAAATTACAGGAAAGAAACTGGAATGGACATCAAAAAGGCCCTGAAACGTTTTCCTACTCCACAGCTGCTTATTTTTCTGCGCAGTCTCCCTTCACCATTTGGAATTTCTAACATCCTCTAAAGACTAGTGTCAGCATATGTTCTGGTCGCAACCTGCATACTCAATGCCACACGTGCAACACCCCCAATGCTTGGCCAGGTATATATGAATGCACTGCTTTTATTAGATAAATTCCACCTTTCTTTTATTCTAGCTGATGAAAAACCAAAGAACGACGTCACCTTTCCTCTATTCTTGTGCAAGGAAACTGGCCAAACAAAAGCCATGCTGATACTACAACAGGAGATGAGCAGTGATTGGAAAGAATACCAGAAATGGTCACAAAGGTTTTCACAACTTCTTTTAGTTTGACTAAAATGCAACAAATGGCTTGAAATAGAGGCACATTTCTTTGTCTTTATAATCATAACTTTTAACAGACACTCAAAAATAAAAGTACAGAAATAAGAACTCACCTGTCCAGATTAACACTTCCTTCATAGGTCAAATGATAAAACACTGCAAAAAATAAAAATGTTGGTTTCAGGCAAATTTAGCCCAAAATAAAGCATGCGAAGTTCTTATTGGGGAAGGTTTATAAGATGGACGGCTGCTTATTTCTAGCTTTCAACCATGCTGCTACATGTAATAAACCCAGCGAAAACAACGTGCCTATTGTTGCTGCCTTTAAAAGCTACCCCTTAAATTACTTGTTGCATTGCAACACCTACATATTCACTAATTCAGATAATAGGCATTATCTAGCGACAGTCAAACAAAAAATAAATGCTTATTACAAGAGGGACCCTTACAGTTCAAGGAATGCAAAAGTGATCATAGAAAAAAAAAAATACCACGCAAGCACAAAAACCCTCAGTGCTCAAACAATGATCATGATGAAGGTGAACAAAATATTTGTCACAGACAAAAGAAACAATGGTACTATCCCATCCCTCTGCATTTCTGCAGCAGCCAGAGACTTCTTTGCCATATTAGTCCATGTTTCACAAAGAACTAGCAACATCAAACTTGCTATCTACCTTTGGGAACCAAACAAAAAATGCTACCAATAACAATTAAAAATAGTGACAAGAAAAATCCCCACGCCTTCCCCAAAGTTGCACAGCCAATTATACTTTCCAATATAGTGTTGAACACATTCATGTGGATGGCTGGGAGAACTCTGGCTGTGACTATGGCCAATTAAGGAAAAGCAAGCTCTTTTGACTAACGAGTGCCACTGCACCAGTACAGCAAAAAACTACCGTGACTGTCCAGAGAAAAAGAAACAACAGACATCCCTAAAAAGGCCTGCAGAAAAATTCGTTTCTGCATCATTAATCTTAGGACATAATATCTTGTGCTCAAATAACATTACCAACTACAGCGGTCATTGCACGAAAGGTTTGTTCCACATATGTGCACTTTGCATTGGACACTTTTCACACTGCTTTGTCCAACTAGTCTAAAAGCATCTCACACAAGTGACACTGAGACTTTTAGACATTTTTTCTGTGTCTAGCACCACAGTTTTGAGAGTGAAATGCCCTGTAATTTTGTGTCATGAAATTATATGGTGACAAAGAAATAAAAGCTCTATATTTTTACATATTTTATGATATGCTAGACTAACATTATATGAAGAAAGTTTCATGCTTTCAGCATGATAACATTTTTAGAAACCATTTGAGATTACGGCACCTGATCTCTCTAATTGCACACACCAAGGGTACAAGAAGACCCACCATTGTCAGCTAATACCGCCTCTTCTCCGGTCTGCTTGTAGCCAAAAATTAAGTCGATCCAGTCATGAAGGTTCTCGGAGACAAAAGATGACTCAAGAGCTTCCCTACATGTGCGTATAAAATGAGCAGGGCCTGTAATGAAGAAAAGTGGCTGGCAAGCTCAAAGTAAGCAAGCAAAACAGGAAAGAACAAGAAGGAAACATGCATGAACGCACCTTGAGCCCACTGTGGCAGTTCCACGTTGCCAACAGCACAACCATTCTGGCGCTTTCCAAAGTCTAAGTTCTAAACCACACACACAAAAAACAACAAAAGAATGCTAAAACAGCGTACCACTGTCTGTTTCCTAAACATCTGCAATGCTGCTGACACCTGATGGTAGGTTGCCTTATATATTTAGAGAAAACAACAAAAGCATATGATACAGTACACCTAAAACTGTGGCACACAGCAAGATCATCGAACTAAAACATAAAAAAAATAGAAGCATAGTGAAAGTAACAAGGTATAAAAACTATGTGCTACTTTTCAAACACCCAATCTGCTTTATTGCCACAAATTTAAGAACCCTGCAATCTTAGGCAACCTTCGTGCTTTTTACCACAGCTGAGTATTAGGTATGCTGATCCATGCTCATAATGATAAGCATTTTAAGTTTATGCCATTGTTAGGCGATGACTCACTTCTTTCTCAACCAACTAAGAGTCATTACTGACCCTTCCTGAGAGGACAGCAAACATTAGAGGTGTGCTAACAAGTGACTACTTTGAGGCTTCTGGGTGGAGGTCACAGTACTGTTTCATTGTTGTGGGTTCGAAAGGAATAAAGGGGTCTCAAAGCTGGAAAGAAACGGGGGTGGGCACAGAACAACTGAAAGGAGTCACCAATAAGAGTCTTTCTTGGCCAAATGCTCGAGCTTGCTCCGATGACATATGCTACAGCATGTTTTTGCGCATAGTTGTATAGCTGTGTATAGCTACGTAGTTGTACATGGATGTTGACACTAATCATGTGCTTCTTATTGTCAAGAATGCTACCGACAGCTACTGCAGCGCTACTTTTCACACCTGAACACAAAAACATTCAGAAAAAACAAGCACTTACATCCATGAAACAAGAGAAAAACACCAAAAGGATGCACCTCATTACGACAAATACTAACTATACTCCCTTTCACATGACACTCATCAAAAGATTCACCAAGGTTGGAAAACATAATTTCTTTTTCCTTTTAGTCATCAAGTGTATTCACTGCTACATTTTTATGCAGTGTTACCATTTGAGCAAGAATATAAACCTGTATAAAAAGAACAAGACAACCTTTTCATTTATAGACTGCTTTTAAACATCTTAAGCAGCTTATAAATCTTCCAATGAAAGCTCCCTGGGCATCACCACACTACTTGCAGGACTGTTGTATGGACCTGGCAGTAGCATGGTGAAAGTGAGAGCAGAACTGGTTTGCAAGAGTCCAGAGAGGAGGTGTTTCAATGTTTCTCTCACCAGACGGAAAGGCCGACATTTCTTTGTTTGTTTTCAGTTCTTCACGACGCCATGCACTACAGTTTCTTAAAGGCTGCTTCTTTGGGGGTAAAGATTTTAAGCAGCTGCCTTCCCCTACACGGCCCTTCGATGTAAAGGCTTGCCATTTCTGCCATGTACGTGAACACTCTGTGCCTTTGATTTGAAAGGTTAAATTCTAAAGGCTTTTGGGGTGCCCATGTGATGAGGTGTTAGAGCTGCTAGCTACAAACTGCCCATACTAAAAAAGTTTGGGTATGCCTGCACAACCATTCCACACCAGGCATCGAAACGTCACGTCCACACATCCCACATGTGCGATGAATTCCTGGAGGGTAGCAGGACAGCAAAACCTCCAACTTTTGATTGACTTTTCTAAGAAGAAGAGCTCCATTTTTTAACTGTCTAGTGAAATGCAGGCGACAAGTCCAAACACCCAATCTGGCTGAAGCGTAGGTTTATTCTGCCACAGGACTCAATTCTTAGTTCTACTTGCCAAAATACTAAATATGTCGGGTAATGAGTAGCATACCAGAGCTATTTGCTTAATGCTGGCTGTGTTGCTAACTGCAACTGCTGCAGAGGTTAAAAGATTCACCTATGACTATGATTGGTCATTATCTAGATTTTCATGAAGGCATTCTTGTGAAAATGTAATGGACACTGACTATTTTATATAATAATAGCAGACATTAACCTCAAGGCCATGAAAACAAAGTGTAGTGGGTAGAACGCATGGCGAAAGAACCACCATGGAGCTTACCAGTGAGTTGACCAAGAAGTCACCATTGCAAGCAGGGTCGTAAAACTCGGGAATAAGTTCCTTAAAGTCTGCTGCATCCGTAGTCACATTCCTCCATGTATCAGAAATACTAAAGAACAGAAAAGTCGGCACTATCACCATCATTTCAAGTCAGCATTATCACCATCATTTCAAGTTAGTATACTGCATGCAAAACAAAGCCAACGACAGGCGGTACAGAAGCAAGCCTTAAAGCACACCTATTAAACATTCTGTCTGAGTGGTCGAAGCGGCCATTCTGCAGGCACAACATGTACTGCAGCACTGAAACCAGGTAGAAAACAGACCATCACTAACAAAGCAATAAATGAAAGGAAATAACAAGCTTATGTTACTACAATACATAGCACATTTTCTCACCACATTTCTTCAAAACAACAGTTCGTTTGGAGGCGTGTTCTATGACAAATGCCACTAATTAACAAAACAGACCTTAAGAAAAATTTTATGCTGAGACCAGAAGCTAGTTTGCCTTTTTCTTGCATGCACATGGCAATTCAACATCAAACAACACTATGTCTGCCACAACTTGATTTACTGCTGCTGTGAGCTGCAGTTGTACCAGTGCTTCGGAATGCAACATGCTCTATCTTAGCTCTATTGCAATATTTTGGATCTATATGCATCTATACTGCATCCTTGCAACATCTTATCATGCACTTGTTCCAATCACCAAAATTTTAACTTAACCACTGTGTCAGTAGAGTAGTGCAGCAATAAAAATTAGAGATTAAAATTTAAGCAGAGTGACATTGAAATGAGGTCATGTCTGAAAATTCCCTAACTGCTGAAAACATAGCTCATCAGCTCTTTAAAGTGATGTCATTATTCTAACATGAACTAAGGAAATAAACAATGGTGGTAAATATATCGTATCCTATATTTATTGGCAATATCAAAAGACTACTAAATATTAGCAAATAAAGTGGAAACTTGAATGATGACCTCACTCGTGCCATCGAGAATTAATTTGATTGGTTTTATGGGGGTTTAACATCCCAAGGCGACTCAGGCTATGGGGGCGCCGCAGTAAAGGGCTCCGGGAATTTTGACCACCTGAGGTTCTTTAACGCGCACTGACATCGCACAGTACACGGGCCTCTAGCAGTTCTCCTCCATTGAAATGCGACCGCCACGGCCGGGATCGAACCCACATCTTTCGGGTCAGCAATCGAGCGCCATAACCATTGAGCCACAACGGCAGCTTGTAAATGAATTTGAGGAAGTTTAACTAATCACACACCTGATGGCATTACTATAGTCCAAGTTTGCCCATATTAATGTAATCAGATTTTATGTTTACGGTACTATGCAAAACAAACATCTTCCAGTGCCTATATTAAAACTGTGCAACATTAAAAAATTTATACCACTTGGAATAAGTTCCAAAGAGGAAAAAGATATTCTATACAAGCTATACTGTGAGCAAAAATATACAGAGTTTAGTGAGCCACATGTCTTTTATAACCCTAATACATTCATCTCCTCAAAACTTACATATTACATCTATGAGTACCAAGGGCTTCATGCAACACTTTCAAGAGCACTGCTATCAGAATTCAAACAGCCATTCTTTGTACGCACTAATACTGTTTGCTGTGTGTGTGCAAGTATTTGAGTTTCAGATTAGAGCTGAATAATAACCAGTCAAATTATTCATGTGAACTGTTTAATGACCAGTATTTGAATATGCAAAACATTCAAACTATGAATAACTAGCTTCCCACAGCTATACTGTGAGTTAAACAGCCACTACATTTAAAATCTCAGAGGTCAGCATTGCACTGACATTAACATTGACATTTCCTCCTCCCTTTCTGGAAATTTGCCACGCACAACTATGTGCAGTACAACAGATGGCAAGTTCTTCCCCTCTGGCTCCCTTGCCGCATGCGCGTGTTGCTAGTTACATGTGCCTCATGCACGCGAAACTTCATCAGAATGCTGCAGTTAGCAAGGAACAACATACCTATTTGCTCACGTAATGAACCTACTCCCATAATGAACCCGCCCCCCACTTCTTTTGTTGGTCAGAATTTACTTTTTTTTTTTCACCCTCCAGCTTTTCGTAGCTGGTTCCTCAGTTTTCGCGCTGTCTGCAGTGCAGACCTTGGCGCCGCCGATAACATCACTTGTTTGTTTATCGTTTGAGGAGAGCTCCTGCCAGAAGGGGCGGGGGGGGCACGCAGCGCACTCTTTGGCAGTGCGCCCTTTGGCAGCTCGCCAAGATGCTGCCCACTGCAGATAACACCACCACTTGTTCATCTTCTGAGGAGAGCTCCTGCCAGAGGGGTGGGGTGAGGGAGAGCACGGCGGGCACACTTGGCGAACTTGGCAGAGGGCCAGGACGTCGTGTGCTGTAAGCTAAGGCATAGTCATTCGCAATGCGCGCTCGCCACCGTCCTGTGGACACCCCGGTGCCGCCAGCTACCGCAAAATTGCCAGATCGTGTCAAAGTGAACGATGCCAAAAACACCAGCCGCACGAACGCGTCTGACCGCTCATTCGTTGTTGATGACCGAAGGACAGACGGAGGTATGATATGAAATATCGACCCTTCCAAAAACATCTGTTGAAACTTTTTTTTCCCACGTAATAAACCCTCCCCTCAATCTGATGTCATACTTTTCTGGAAAAAATGTGGGCTCATTACACGAGTAAATACAGTATGATTAGCAAGTGAAAACACATTATATGAGCAGTAAGCATTTTTAATTTTACAGCATTTCTGCATATATGCACCAACTGCTAAATATGCCACAGTAATACAAGGATTACTTAAAAAAAAATATCTCCTATTTAATTCGTTGAAAACTGCGACAGACTGACGGGCAACTCTTTAAAAGGCAGGAGAGCAGAGAGATCTTATATACTACACATGATGTAGTTCTTGAACTTCCTTCATTGAAACAATGAGGGTCAATTGTGGTTTCTCTACAAAAAACTGCTCATTCATGGGGTATCGAAGGAAGGAAAGCACCCCACCCCTTTTCTGACATTAGTTCTTTCTAAAGCCCCTCCATGACGCTACCGCTGGTCGGAAAAAAACGTCATGGAGGGGCTTTAGTTCTTTCTAGTGCACACCAACAGCTACAGCACTCATTTTTTTTTTTGTGCAACAGTGTGCCTTCTGGCATGAAGCATTAATATACACTAGTTTCTGACAGCCCCCATTAAAGTTCCCTGTTAATTTGCTAACAATGAACATTAGCCTCCATGTCAAACCAGTAGAACCCTGTACCAACAGAAGAGGCCCACTGTTTAAAACATGCATAACAGCACCACTGCTAGTAACATACTCCCCATAGGTCTACTCTTTATCATTCTCAAGAGGTGGTATTTACAGGATGCTAAATCCAGATTGTATGCTTGGCGCAGTAGTGACACCACCAAAATTAGCAATGTGGCGTACATGCTTCAAACTGGTAAGGGCTGTGGTATGATCGAGAAAGCTCTCCTTTTCTCGCCTGAATACGAAAAATTTGACCTCTCGGTTAGGCAAGGTTTCAATGTGACAGCCTCACCTTGTTTGAAGAAATTCATGAGAACTACCCCTTTCACGGCCCAAAAGCCATCCATATCCTCCTGAGACCTGAAGTGAATTTGAGTGAACAAAAACTTTGTAGGGTTTCAGAATAAGCTGGTAGGAATACAAAGGTGAAAAGTGAGAGATATTTTTTCAACAACATGTGCCTCATGCACGCGAAACTTCATCAGAATGCTGCAGTAAGCAAGGAACAACATACCTATTTACTCACGTAATGAACCCACTCGCATAATGAACCCGCCCCCCACTTTTGTTGGTCAGAATTTACATTTTTTTTTTTCACCCTCTAGCTTTTTGTAGCTGGTTCCTCAGTTTTCGCGCTGTCTGCAGTGCAGACCTTCGCTCCGCCGATAACATCACTTTGTTTGTTTATCTTTTGAGGAGAGCTCCTGCCAGAAGTGGCGGGTGGGGGGGGGGGGGGCAGCGCACTCTTTGGCAGTGCGCCCTTTGGCAACTCGGCAAGATGCTGCCCGCTGCAGATAACACCACCACTTGTTGATCTTCTGAGGAGAGCTCCTGCCAGAGGGGTGGGGGGAGGGAGAGCACGGCGGGCACGCTTGGCGAACTTGGCAGAGGGCCAGGACGTCGTGCACTGTAAGCTAAGGCATAGTCATTCGCATTGCGCGCTCGTCACCGTCCTGTGCGTTTTTTTTAACCTCGCATAAAAAACTTGTGCCTGGCCTTCAAGGCCCGAGATCAGCATGTTCGCGTTATCTGGACACCCCGGTGCCGCCAGCTACCGCAAAATTGCCAGATCGCGTCAAAGTGAACGATGCCAAAAACACCAGCCGCACGAACTCGTCTGACCGCTCATTCGTTGTTGATGACCGAAGGACAGACGGCGGTATGATATGAAATATCGACCCTTCCAAAAAAATCTGTTGAAACTTTTTTTTTTCCCCGCGTAATAAACCCTCCCCTCAATCTGATGTCATACTTTATGGAAAAAATGTGGGCTCATTACACGAGTAAATACAGTATGATTAGCAAGTGAAAACACATTATAGGAGCAGTACGCATTTAATTTTACAGCATTTCTGCATATATGCACCAACTGCTAAATATGCCACAGTAATACAAGGATAACTTAAAGATATCTCCTATTTAATTCGTTGAAAACTGCGACAGACTGACGGGCAACTCTTTAAAAGGCGGGAGAGCAGAGAGATCTTATATACTACACATGATGTAGTTCTTGAACTTCCTTCATTGAAACAATGAGGGTCGATTGTGGTTTCTCTACAAAAAACTGCTCATTCATGGGGTATCGAAGGAAGGAAAGCACACCACACCTTCAATCTGCCCATGTTTCATGCAATACAGACTGCTTGACATTAGTTCTTTCTAGTGCACACTAACAGCTACAGCACTCATTTTTTTTTTTTTTTGCAACAGTGTGCCTTCTGGCATGAAGCATTAATATACACTAGTTTCTGACAGCCCCCATTAAAGTTCCCTGTTAATTTGCTAACAATGAACATTAGCCTCCATGTCAAACCAGTAGAACCCTGTACCAACAGAAGAGGCCCACTGTTTAAAACATGCATAACAGCACCACTGCTAGTAAAATACTCCCCATAGGTCTACTCTTTATCATTCTCAAGAGGTGGTAATTACAGGATGCTAAATCCAGATTGTATGCTTGGCGCAGTAGTGACACCACCAAAATTAGCAATGTGGCGTACATGCTTCAAACTGGTAAGGGCTGTGGTATGATCGAGAAAGCTCTCCTTTTCTCGCCTGGATACGAAAAATTGGACCTCTCGGTTAGGCAGGGTTTCAATGTGACAGCCTCACCTTGTTTGAAGAAATTCATGAGAACTACCCCTTTCACGGCCCAAAAGCCATCCTCCTGAGACCTGAAGTGAATTTGAGTGAACAAAAACTTTGTAGGGTTTCAGAATAAGCTGGTAGGAATACAAAGGTGAAAAGTGAGAGATATTTTTTCAACAGCACTAATAGTTTCAGCTCAGCGCAATGTCCAATATATTGGACACTAGGACTCTAGCCGTATTTTCCCACCCAGTGGGCATGCCACAAAATACTTTAGATAAAGCTGTGAAAGTTGTGCGAAAAAAATACTTTATTATGACAAAAGTCAAAGTAGCAAAATATACGTTAACTGAATAAAAAATTTTCGCTGTGCTCACTTACTGTGTGCCTTTTCGAAGCATCTTCTGTCTTTTGTTATGCAGAAGAACTGCTGGCATTTTGTGCAAAAAAACTTTGTCTTCATGGTGCACCCCTCAAACCTGCAACGCGCAGCGTTAGCTGCGTCAGACAGCCTTGGGAAGTGGTAGGCACTTTTGTTGGTCTCTCCTCGTCGAGCTTGCTTTGATAGTGGGCTCCACTCAACTTCGCTGTCACTCTCTGTTTCTTGCTGTTTTTTTCCTTCAGCAGTGAGGCTTTCAGCAACAGAAAGACGGAAATCCATAAATTTCAGTATTTCTTTGCGTTTCCTCTGCTTTGTATGCATGTCCTGAGTGTATTGCACCCATGAGTTGCTGAGGGCGATATCAAACAAATGAAAAATGCTTCTGATGGTCCATTTATTCACTCGAGCTTTTATCCTGTAATAACTTATCATTCGGTCCGCAAGATCGCCGCCGCCCATGTTGACGTTGTACATGCGCACAATGTCTGGCCGAGGGACATCAATGTATTTCTTTTCTTTGCGAGACCATCAACGACAGGTGTCTTGTGGGTCCTCTCCATGAACTGAAGAAAGGAAAGTTATTGGCTTGTTGTCATACCATCATACGACAATCTGTTTCTTGTCTTTCCTGATCCATGCCTCCGATGCTCCTCTTCCTCTTTCCTTTAGCTCTTTCTCTCCTGAAAGCTTTACCCCTTTAGGTATTCGGTTATTCATTAGTGTCCCCGTTGCGGCAATTCCTTTGTCCGTAAGTTTATCTAGCAGGGCACAAGATGTGAAGTATCTATCAAAGTAAAGACTTGTACCTGGGGCCAGTCTATCGGCCAGCCGCAGCACTGCGGATTCAGCGATTCCGGAACTCCCTGGGTATAGACTTGATTTCTTTTCCTGATAGATTTCAAAATCAAGGATTAATCCACCGGGAGTAGCAAGGACGAAATTTTTTAGCCCCTCTGGATTTGGCTTGCGCGGAACGTATTGCTTGAGCTGGGTGCGTCCGCTGAAAGGGATCATTTGCTCGTCAATGCAGAGATACTTTGAGCGAGGAAGCTTTTAGCAGCCCTTCAATACAAATTCCAATAGCGGCCTTATGCGCCACAGTAGGTCATCTTCTCTTCTTCGCTGACTTCAACCTCAGTAACCAACTGCAGGCGATGTCGCAGTTTAAAATATCGATCTCTGGACATGTTGTCTGCTACAAGAGGTAGTACTCGTGTTTTTTTTTTGCCAGTACATCCGTATCTGTGGATAACACAGACAAGACATGGTCAATGAAATTGCGAAAAAAGTTTTCAGTTCTTCTGCTGATGTTTGCAGAGATTTTCCCGTCATCTCAACATAACTCCGATTCATAGCCAGGGCCATTTTTTCGTGCACCTCATTAGGAATGTACTGCACGAAGTAGTCAATTGGTGCCCACGAACAGCGTTGTTCACTGCTGTCAATGTTGTCTCCAAAGTCAGGGATCCAAGTTGTAATCTCACTGCATGCAAAAAATAAGCGCCAATTAAATTTCGCAAATATCAATGCCAATATTTATGTTATAAATAACTGAGGTCATCATGACACATTTTGTACACACATTTTCGTTAATAATTTCTTCCTTACCCTTGATGGCGTTTCCAAGTCTTCTCAGCTCTTCCAGTGCCTGATGTGGAGGGACCTTCGTCATCGCTGGTTTCGTCAGTGCCTTCATCCTCAAGTGGTGCACTGAAGTTTGGATCGACAATAGTATCGTCGTCGCTGTCCGATAGGTCAATGTCTGATGTGTTGGCTTGTGCAATTCTTTGTAAAACTGCTTCCGCCGTCTCATCAGAAACGCGAGGCTTGTCTCCTACAACAAAAAAGACGTTATTTCGTCCCCAGCCGTTAAATACCAGCAGTATTCGTTTACAGTTATTGCGAAAGCAATTTTAAAAAACGCGGTCAAAATAACCGGGCTGAGTCCCAGCGTCCAACGTATTGGACACGTGAAATCAAATTGAAAGCACAGAAAAGTTAGGTCATGTAGAGTTACAATTATAATATCTACATGTTTTCTGTTCTATTTTTGTTGATATCCAACAAAATTTACGCGTTCAAAGTAGGTAAGAATTGCAGAAACAACACTTACCTCTCCGGCAGGTGCCATAGAACGCCGCGCGCTGAACGCCGCCATTTTCAAAGTGTTTTGGCGGGAAAGTGAGCAGTTTAAGTTCAAAAAAGGTGCACAGATGGCGCCACCAGTTGTCCAATGTATTGGACAAGAATCTTTCGGCGCGGGAGTACTGGCTTAAAAGCTAATGTCCAATATATTGGACAAATTGTCATAAACGGGTCTCAGGAGGTATTACACTAAGGCCTGTTATTTATTTTCTGCAATAAAATCCCATGTTACCAACACATGAACTGCTTTCAGACTCAAGTAAACGAATCAAAATGGCACCAGTGATGAAATGCAATGTCAGGACATTTTGCCACCAGTCATCAAACTCCATAGAGAAGTTTCCTAAAATAATTTACTGATTTGTACGGATGATCTGGATGAGACACACTGTATTTAGCAGTGTGACAGCTGAACATGATTTATCCATGATGTCATTGCCACCTCTCCTGCATTGCTAACTGCCTCGCTCTGTTTATTGCCATTATTTCATCACCTTATTTCATCAGTCGCCTTCTGCCCAGGAACGCTTCGAGCGAGCTCGTGCGTGTTCTCACCGCAGCCCGATTCGAATGTTGTGCTTGCGCGCGGAACGCTTGCGTCGATCCCTGCCCAGTGTGCTTGCACGCGGAACGCTTGCGTCGGTCCCTGCCCAAAGAAGCATTTTTGTGTGCGTGTTCTTGCCGCAACCCATTTGTGCTGCCATGGTGTTATCAAGCGAGGTCTTTCCCGTCGAGGAATCTGACGCCGCTGTGCAGGATCCGATGAAGAGTTTCACCCGAAGGTTTGTCTGTTGCTCTACTGCGGCATTTCTACATGTGACACTAAAAATTGCGCAGAGGAACAAGAGTAAAACTGCCTCTGAAGGATACTTAGCAGGGCGGGTTCCTTCGCCGCACGCCTGCAGCGGAAGCTATTTTCTTTTGCAAAGCAGCGTGCAGTTTGTGCCTTCATGGCCGTGCAGTTAAGTACAAGCGTCAGAAGTTCGCACTTCAGCAAGTAGCTGTTGCCTGGTGTTGAACCTATGGTTTGACCGTTTTGTAAAATGCCTTGCTGGAAATACTTGCCGAATCAGTGCATTAAGTAGCGAACTGCCGTCGTTAAAGTGTGTGCTGCTGAAGTCTATTGTAGGCCAGGGGTGCCGCGTTGATTCACTAATGTGCGGACACAGACGGAGCACGCTGGCATATTTTGCCTATTGGCTGTTTTCAGGCATGGGGTGTGCATCTACTGCACTCCTGGTGGTACGGTCGTGCAGGAGTGCACCACGACCCTTCTATTCTGTGGTTGCATTTACAACGGCAGTGTGCGCGCCGTTATTTTCTTTGCCCCTGTACGCAGCTAAGTCTGTGACAGCGTAATTTACACGTAGCGCTAGCTGTGTGCCAGTGGCAGCATTGCACTGTTATTTAATCATATACTGTTGTGAATGTATGTGTTCATGCCTCTTAGCTAGCATCTTTTGACAGTAGTCTTTGGCTGTGTTGCACTGCTTCAAAAATGGGTTTTAGCTGCAATGGTTTTTTTTTTTCGAACCCTGGTAGGAAGTGCTAGCTCCAAAAAGTGTCCTTGCAGTCTTGCATGAATTGACTAGTATGTGTTTTCTTTTTTTATAGATTAAAAGAGTTACTGCATACAAGATTAACAGAATGTGGATGGAAGGACCAACTGAAAGCGTACTGCAAAGGTTGGTACAGTGGAATGAGTGTTTACCAAGGACTAGAAAAAGTTTTGTAAGCTTTTATGGGATGCTGATTCAATAAGAAAAATGTCTGTACTGGTATGTGAAGTGAACATAACTCCATTTAGATGGTTTCATGCAGCTTATGGCCTATAGGTGTAACTTTGGCATGTTTTTTTTTTTTTTTCCAAGTTACAGTTGTGAAGACAGTGTCATGAAAACCCTCCCTTACTCCTTGTAATTTTAGATTAGTGCTGGTGGCAAGCTAGTATGCACTTATTACTGACCGGGTTCCTTACGGAATCTAGAAATTTTGCAGAGACTAAAGTCTCGAGAGGAATTGCAATCGTGTAGTGCCTGTAATTTGGTGAATTATTTTTGTTGGTATTCAGTACCAGCTCGAAGAACCTTTGTGTGTTAGCAGTACAGTGTGGTCCGAGAAAAGAGTGTTTGTATTCTAAGGTGTTGCAGCGTAGTGGTAGCTACAGCTGGTGTTGGCACATCAGGAGCTGAATGCTCGGAACTCAAGAACAAAGCGGCAAACATCCCTCAAAGGAGGCCCAGCCCGCCAGCCAGTAGTGTTGACCGATTGTCATGATGTTGCTGTGAAATCCCATTTTGTGGAGGCAGCCACCTGCGATGTCACGCTAAGGGATTGACCGTGACGTCCCGAAAAACTGTTGACGCCATTGGCTGAGGAGCCTCTTTTGAGGGTTCTTTGCTGCTTCGTTCTCTAGTTGTATCGGACTATAGAAAGGCTAATTATTGGTTGTTACTTTGGCCATCATGACTGCCAAGGTTACTGGTACCAACCAGTTAAAAGAGTGTTGAGAACAGAATTCATAATTGGGCACCAGATATGCAGGTGTCGCATTGCTATGGCTTCGGCAATAGCGTTACATATTCAGTGAGGTGAAGGTACAAACTCTGCACATTAAAGTAATCTTTTTCTACTCCCCAGTTCTTTCGCTTAAATATGAACTGAACTGTAGGACATAGTACATAGTAATTTACTTAGTAGGTGTGTTGCTAAATGAGTCTGGTATTTTGGCTTTTGAACAAAAGTTTTTGTGCGCTTGGTATGGCCAGTTGCCCTTTGCACAAGTTAGATATTTTTTTTATGGTTAATGAGTTGAGTGGCTTGTAAAAGTTGTTCTGGATAGACACCTTTCTTGCATGCAGGACTTGCAAGGCCAATGTTCTGAGCAGTTTTGGCAAACACTGTGCATGTGCCATTGTGCATTACCCAGAGGTTGTATAGTGGTGCATACATACCTTTGGAGCCTAGTCATCACCTGCTGCCCTTGCATTTTCTGAATATCTGCACCAGTATAGCTGTAGTTAATGCAAAAAGGGCTGAAAGCAAGCTGTATGTGTTTGTATATTGCAAGTTGCTGATCGGTTATGGTTCATTGCTGATGCTCAACTTCCATTCATACCAGTAATTTTGAGGTATTTTGTGTAAGACTATTTCTGAATTCTGTCTTGCAGAAATCATTAGAGAAAAAGGTGTTGAAAACGTATCAGTTGAAGAGCTTATAGCAGCAGTCACACCAAGGGCAAGAGGTAAGTGCCAAAAAAATTGTTTCTGTGCTTGGTTGCAGAATCTGGTGAAGTGCATATTTTAGAAGTGAAATTTTCTTTTATCGCAGAACTACTCTTTTGGGAAATGTGGAAAAAAAAAGGCAAAGAACTTGCTTGTTTGTTTTGGTGCACTTATTTGATCCTTCGCAGATGCAGCAGACGCTGCTGCACAGAAACATGTAGTGAAAAACTTACAGGGGCTTGTATCTATCGGTTTACTCCTTAAAAGATGACAGGGCATTCTGCCAGGTGGAAGGAAGTGTGTCAGGCACATGTCGTGCAGCAAAACAGTCTCTCTTCAGGCACCTTTATTTTCATTGGATCAGCTTCCTACATTTAAACTTGGTGGTAAATTGCCATGCATTGTGAAGCTTACCAGCCTATCTGTGTGCTTTCACCCGCAGTGAAAAGTTGATGGAAGGCAAAATTGGAGAAAAACATTCTTGTTGCAGTCCTTCCATTCATCCAGAGAAAGATTGTGCCTGTGCGATTTACACTGTGTGCCATTAAATTTCAAGCAATACTCTTGAGGCGAGAAAATAAAATTTCTTTGACAGAGTTGCCTTCCATAAACTTTTGACAACAGGTTTACGTGGGAAGAGCCCTTAAAGAGACACTGAGGACATGTTTTGGCCTAAATCAACAGATAACCACATTCCAATGACAAAGACACTCTTTTCACCGCAAACGGAGCTTATAAAATGCAGTACATCTACACAGATTTTTTGTGTGGATCCCGGAGGCTAGGCTTCACCTCTGTTCACTTCAAAACCGTGATCACAGAGTTCCTTTCGGTGTAGGCGTCATGAGCTTGAATTGAGTGGTGAGAAAATTTTTACATACAACTTCCTTACCAGTAGACCTTTCCATCGGGAAACATAGCAACGCTTCCACCCTAGACTTTTGCAAACCAGTTCTGCACACAACAGTCCAGCAAGCAATATGGCGACTCTCCAGGAACTCTTATTGGAAAAGTCTATAAATACCTATCTGTCTTTTGCTGCTGGATGAAAATAAACAGAGCCACATAATTCGTTTTTACTAAGAACAAAAATTGGTCCTCGGTGTCTCTTTGGGCAGTCACTACAGAGGTTGACCAGCAAAGAAAGCACTTACTGCCGGTTGCCGCCTAACTTGACTGAAATGGCTGTTCTACTGAGGACTGCAAAGGGTTAAGCAAAGGAACGTGCATGCTTTACATTGCATTTTATTAAAAAACAGCTCAGTGTTAATAAGTTCTTGCTAAGGGACATTTGTTTTAGCAAGCGCTGTACTGTTTTGAAGGCTTCATTCATTGGGGAATTTGCTTCCCTTGCAGCTACTGTGCCGGACATCATCAAGCGTGAACTTGTTCACGAGATCAAGAATTTTCTGCTAGATCAGCAGGCATGCGGTTAATGATGCAGCTCAAAATATTATATACCATCGAATTATGTTTAACTGTGCTTCATGCAGTCATCACATCAGCCGTGGTACCTTTCAGTAATACATGTTTGGAATTGCACATTTATAGTAATAAACTCAATATTGTTGTATGTACAAGTATTAAAACCAAACAGTGGGAAAAATATGTGTATATATTATCAAGACATCATGTGGCAAGACATCATTGACTGTACAGCAATAAATGGAACAAGCTTCCCATGAGCTTCTTTTCCCAAAATTTATGCATTCCTTGTATCCATGGGATGCAGTGATAGCTTTATGCGATTTAGAGCAAATTTTTCCACCTGTGTCTGAAATGTAAAAACAGCAACAGCTGAAGAGAAGTGTCAGGGTTCCGCAGATTGCCACACCACCACTTTACCATCGCTTCCGCCTGTTGCAATAAGGCTTCCATCCTCGCACACGTGAATGCAAGTCACGGGCCCTGTAACCAAAACATGACACTTATTGCATTGCAACTGCCAGCCTCACAAGGCTTGCACAGCTTTGAAAATGAATGTCAACAAATTTTATGCTTCAGCTAGATTTGATCTAAAGGAGCTTGCTCAATCAGTACATTGTTACATTGTGTTGTCGTGAAAGCCTGCGCCAAATAATACACTTCTACATGTAGCAGAGGGCCCACAATCATGCGCAAAAGTTGGCGAGCCCTTTCTGGAGACTTTTTCATTTTCATGCTCACACCTGTGTATATTGATACGGGAATAAAAGAAGAGGCGGAGAGCGAGCGCGAGCGGCGAGCGTGCGGCTCTAGCACGAGGGAGATAGAACGAGAAAGCTTGGCCGCCGCCGGTCGTGCTTCGCCGGCTCTCCTCCGTACTGCTGCTATATTTCTCTGGGCGGGCCCGTGGCATCCCACACCGTAACATTTTGGTGGCAGCGGTGGGATCATATCGCTCACCCGCTCCCAGAATCAAGCACCCGACGTGCCAGACGACAGGAGTCCACCACCAGCCGATAGCGCCGACGACGCGGCGGCCGGCGCCGCTAGACCTAGGCGCTCGGAGAGGCTCGGCTCTTCGCAGCAGCCGGACGCCGGTGTTGAGCGCCTCCTGGATACAGTCACCCAACGGATGGACGCATGGGAGGCCCGTCTGACTGCCCAGGCTGGGGAGATGGAAGCTCTCCGGCGCGAACTCCGTCGCCTGGTGCCAGCCGAGCCGAGCACAGGTCAGGTGCCTTTGGGCGTCCCCGCCGCCGCTGTTTACGGCTCTGCCGTCGCTGGGCCTGCGGTCGTGGCCGCCAATGGCGTGCTCGGCGCGGGTGCGTCCTCGCCGCAGTGTTCGTTGGACGTTGTGGAATTGCCCACATTTGACGGCACCATCTCGTGGGATGCTTACCGCATCCAGCTGGACGGTATTGCGGCGGCGAGAGGCTGGGACGAGCAAATGAAGGCATGGATGCTCGTTGCAAAACTGAGGGGCCGCGCCACCGAGCTGCTGCAGAACGTGCCGCCCGACCAGCTGGGCTCTTACACTGTTCTGGCGGGCCTCCTCGCCGACCACTATGGTGCCTCAGGTCAACCCCGTGTGCAGTACCACCGCCTGCGAGCCCGCCGTCAAGAGCCCGGGGAGACGTACCAGGACCTAGCCGCCGCCATTGAGCGCCTGGCTCTGCAGTCGCTGCCGGGAGCGCCTCAGAACGCCGTGGCCCTGGTCGGCACCGAGGCGTTTGTCGACGCCATCCGACTCCCCGAGGTGCAGCGCTTGGTCCGCTCTGGCCGTCCTGATTCCGTCCGCGCCGCCATGGCGCTTGCCATCGAGGCAGAATTGACTTTGCTGGCCACGCGGGGGTCGCCACCGTCTGCCGAGCGCAGCGTCCGGGTGCAGGCTCCTCGGTCCGCAGCCCCAACTGCGGCCTCTATCCGACGCCTGCGTAACGACGTCCGCATGACCTGATTCCGCTGCGGCCTGCGGGGACACTACGCGAGGGACTGTGCCGGCCCTCCAACGTCGGGAAACGATTTGGCGGAACTCCGGGGGCACCGTTCCGCCGTCCCCACACTCCTTCGTTCTCCGCGTCCCCTCCTTTCGTCGGCTCCGATTACCACTGATGCTCCTTACGTGCTCGTCGACGTCGCCCTGCTTGACCGGCACGTAAAGGCCTTGGTTGACACTGGAGCGGCTGTCAATGTACTGCACAAATCGTTTGTTGCTAACGCGCCCCACCTGCTTCTGCCAGCCGCCAAAACCCGGCTCTTAGCTTTTAACGGCACCCCTGTGGAGCAAGTCGGACGTGTCGTCGTCAACCTGACAGCACTCGGAAATACCATCTCCACCGAGTTTGTTGTCGCAGACAGCCCTATTTGGCCAGTGGTCCTCGGGTGCGGGTGGTGCCAGCAAGCCGGAGTCGTCCTTAATTTTACTAGAACCAAACCACGGGCGAGCCGAACTCTCTGTGGGCCGGGCTGGCTTAGCCGGGTTTCCAGCCTCGGTGTCGCCCTGTGGCAGTCCCTGGTGTCGGCGACCAAGCGTGCCTCAGCATCTCTGCGTGACCTCGCGACGAAGTGGCCGTGTCGAGTCAAGCCGTTCGACGTCACTACCGTGACTGTGGCGTCCGCCGTGACCCTGCCACCGGGTGCGGCAACGTGGGTGTATGCCAAGCTTGACAGTCCGGTCACAGCAGACGTGCTGTTCGAACCCATCCGGTGTTCAGCTCCAGCCCGTCAGATGACCTCCCCTCGAAGCCTTCTGCCTGTGCTCAAAGGAGAGGCCCACGTATTTATACTCAACATCAGCAGCGTACCTCTCGCGTTGACTCTCGGCACGCAATTGGGTACAGCCTCAGTTTTGGACCCCGGGTCACCAGTGGCGTCTCTGCAACCTGAAGCCCCGCCTCGCCACCCTCCAGCGCCGGCGATCCTATCATGGGAAGAATTTAACTTTGGACCCAGCCTGACCTGCGCGGAGCTCGCCTCTCTGAAGACCTTGCTGCTCGAGCATCGCAGTTGCCTTGCTCTCAGCGCCGGTGAACTCGGGTGCACTTCCTGGGCTCAACACCGAAAACCGCGGGCCCGTTCATCACCAACCTCGCCGTGTAGCGCCAGCCGAACGGAGAGTCATCCAGCAGCACGTGTGCGACATGCTTGACCAGGGAATCATTGCCCCTTCTTGTAGCCCTTGGTCCTCCCCTGTCGTCCTTGTGCGCAAGAAGGATGGAACACTCCGCTTCTGCGTTGACTATCGGAAGCTAAATGCTATTACTAATTGCGACGTGTACCCGCTGCCTCGCCTCGACGATGCGCTTGAAGGGGGCCCGTTATTTTTCCACGCTAGATCTGCTCTTGGGCTACTGGCAGGTGCCTGTTCACCCCGATGATGCGGAAAAGACGGCTTTCGTGACTCTCGACGGCCTTTACCAGTTCAACCGTATGCCCTTCGGTCTCTCGAACGCTCCAGCCACCTTCCAGCGTCTCATGGACCGAGTCTTAGGCCATTTGAAGTGGACTATGGCGTTGGTCTACCTGGATGACGTAATTGTCTACGCGGCTACATTTGAAGAACACCAGAGACGCCTCAAACTCGTCCTCGAAGCCCTTACCTCTGCTGGGCTTCGCTTAAAACCAAAAAAATGTTTCTTCGGTTTCGCGGAGGTGACGTACTTGGGTCACGTTGTGAGCCGGCATGGCATCCGTCCCGACCCTGAAAAGCTAAAAGCGCTTACAGCTTACGAAGCTCCCACCACCGCCAAGGAGCTCAAAAGTTTCCTTGGATTTGCTTCGTATTTCCGTCGTTTCATTCCGGACTTTGCCAAGCGCAGCGCTCCATTGACCGCCCTGCTGAAGAAGAATGCACCGTGGAGTTGGACGCAGGCCCAACAGTTCGCGTTTCTTGACGTCAAGCACGCCCTCCTCGAGCCTCCTACATTGGCCCATTACGACGAATCGGCCCCCATCGTTCTCCACACGGATGCCAGCCAAGATGGGCTCGGCGCTGTCCTCCTGCAAGAAGACGGGTCTGGTGACCACAAAGTCCTAGCTTATGCCAGCCGCCAGCTTTCCGACGTTGAGCGCCGCCGCCACTCTTCAGAACTCGAGTGCCTCGCCGTTGTCTGGGCCGTCGAGAAGTTCCGTCCCTACCTGTACGGCCATCACTTCACCATAGTCACGGACAATAGCGCTCTCACTTGGCTGCAGTCCGCCAAACATTTGAATGCCAAGATTGCACGCTGGTCCCTGCAACTTCAAGAGTACAATTTCACAATAGTGCATCGGCGCGGCTCTGCCCATCAAGATGCCGATTTCCTTTCTCGCCACCCTTGTTCCGTGACGGCTTTGACGGACCTGAGGACTGCACAAACGCAAGATCCCGCCATTGCTGCCATAATCCACTCCCTTGGCGCCGGCGCAGGCCTCCGCCAACTACGCCGGGTCTATCGAATGAAGGACGACCTCTTGTGTCATGTGAAGCGGCTCCGTGGTCGACCACCCGTCTGGTTGCCAGTTGTGCCGGCAACACTGCGGCCGCAAATCTTGCGCGGCTTACACGACGCTCCCACGGCTGGTCACCTTGGTCGCGGCAAGACCTACGCACGAGTGTCGGAGCGGTTTTGGTGGCCTAATATGTCCAGAGATGTCAAGGAACACGTGGCGTCCTGCCAGACATGCCAGTACAGAAAACCGTCCACAGGTGTAACCAAGCCACCCCCGCAGGCTTTTTCGCCACCAAGTTCACCTTTCGAGCTGGTTGGACTGGATCATTTGGGCCCGTTTCCGAAGACGCGTGCCGGCAACCGGTATGTTCTGGTTGCGATCGACTACTTCTCCAAGTGGGTCGAAGCACTGCCCGTTCCAGACACGTCGTCCGCTCATGCCGTCGCGTTTGTGGAACAGCATCTCGTTCTTCGGCACGGTGTTCCTCGGCGCCTCATCACGGACCGTGGGAGCTGCTTTATGTCCCATGAATTTGAGCGAGCCCTCCGCTCCTTCCGCATTGCGCATTCCACTACATCCGTCAATCATCCGCAGTGCAATGGCCTCGTGGAGCGTGTTAACCGTACCCTCACGGATATACTCACATCCTACGTCGCTCCGTCCCACACAAACTGGGATCGTTTTGTTTCTGCTGCAGCTTTTGCAGTCAACACTGCAGCGCAAGAAACAACGCATGTGACGCCGTTCTCAGTCGTCTATGGCAGAACGCCCTCCATCCCTCTCGACGCGCAGTTGGGCCTTCCCCATCCTACTGCGTCACCAGCTGAATCTGCTCAACGACTTCATTCCGCCCGCCTCGACGCCCAGCGCAACCTCCTCACGGCTCACGCGCGTGTGCAAGCGGCCAACGCGGCAGCACCACCACATCCCCCCTTCCGGCCCGGTGACTTGGTCCTCGTTCGCCGCACCATCCGTGCGACTGGCCGTGCCGCAAAGCTCTTGCCCCGATACCGCGGCCCTTACCGTGTCGTTGCCCGACTCGGCCCCGTGACATACCGCCTCGAAGACCTGCCAGAGCATCGACCATGCGGTGTGCACCACATTTTCCCAGAACATGTTTCAAACATGAAGCGATATGTCTACGGCGCCTGCGGTGACTCCGACTTAGCTACCGGGTCCTCATCAGTGCCGTCGTCGCCTGCTGGCTCCATGCCTTCCCCACGCAATGCAGTCCCATAAACGGATCGCCGCTCAATATGCATAACACTCCCTGAAGTTAGCCTAACCGGTGTGGGACCTTCGCCCAGCTCACACACTTCGAATTCAACGAAGAGTGTGACCGTTTCCTATCTGCGAGCCCACATTGCATCGCCCCAGGAAACCCTGCATCAAAGCACGGCCTGACTTCTCCACCCCCCCCCCCCCCCCCCCCCCCCCGGTGGAAAGGTGATACGGGAATAAAAGAAGAGGCGGAGAGCGAGCGCGAGCGGCGAGCGCGCGGCTCTAGCACGAGGGAGATAGAACGAGAAAGCTTGGCCGCCGCCAGTCGTGCTTCGCCGGCTCTCCTCCGTACTGCTGCTATATTTCTCTGGGCGGGCCCGTGGCCACCCCGTGGCATCCCACACCGTAACAATATACAACTTCAGAGATGGCTATTGGTTAGAATCTTTCAGACGTCAGGCAGCTCTCATGGCCGCGGCCAATAAGCAGCGTAGCTCAGCTCCCAGAGGTGGGGTCGGCGGAGGAGCGCCGACCTTCCAGCGTGCAGAAAGTGATGAGAGGGAGCATGATGACGCTGAAATTCAAATTTTGACTGCAGATAACTCAGCTTCTACAAAGCGCATTAAAAAAATTCTTCCTCTACAATATTCGTGAAGCAGCGTGCTTTAACATCCCAGGCACACCGCAACCTTATTAGAGCCCCTTTAAGGACAACTCTGCCCATCTTTGAATACATGTTTGGAACACTCAATGTATATGAAGTTAGTTTATTTTGCAACAAAGTTTTGCAAGGAAGGCCAGGGAAAGAGCTGTATAAACAGCTTGAGGGATCCTGGCTTGCCCTTTTGCACAGCAGCATTGACAGTGGCGGAAGACAAGAACAAGGAACAGATAAAGGGAAAAAAGGGAGCATCATGAAAGCATATGCATCATATAATACATATATACTTGTAAGTAAAAATAAATATCACAATACAGCACGAAGAAAAAAAAATACTACAGGAAAGTGGGGGGGGGGGGGGGGGGGGGGGGGGTGCTCACGACAATAGCAACATAAACCTACATGAATCTGTCGCAATTCTTGTAGAGAAATGTTGGCAGCTATAAAGGGCTGGCGATGTTCCTTGGTGCATCTAGAAATGTCTGCTATTAATTTGTTCTTCACTGCAAACAATGATTGTGTAAGCTGAAGAGCGTGTGCTTTTACTAGTAAAAAAAAGAAAGTGGCACCTTCTTCAACTATTTGCACATGCAGACATTGCAGGCCTTGGAACACCACTAAAGGAGCAAGTGCACATCTTGCTCATGAAAATGAATGGCAAGTGAAATTGTAGTTTCAACAGCCTCTTGCTTACATTTAGAAAGCTTAGAATTAGTATTGTAGCAAGCTACAGAGAAGTGCACTTCCAAATTTCCACTGGACATGGTAGAAAACCTGTAAATGAACGAGCGTGTAGCCAAGTTCCAGCAGCTTGCCTGAGGAGTAGAACTATGAAACCATACTAGAGATTAAACAACATGGAGGCCTCATTTCAAGTCTTATTTTAACTTGTAATATATGACTTTTGTCCACAGGGTTCTCGGACTGGTTAGCTGGGCAAGCAAGTTTTGGTTGTACTACATGCACAGGCATAAGTTATTTGCATGAAGGAAGGAAACCTTGGGAGAGGCCATATAAGCTGCACGCCAAAAAGTGTGCCACAAGCTTCGTACTTTTGCAAGGACTACTGGGAGTCTTTGGCCGACGGCACAGCCAATAGTAACGTTCAGCGCAGTGGCATAGTCTGCTGCACATGCGCAAACCACTGAGACAGCGGCTAAGTAGGTGGGGGGAGCAGGAAAGAGCCTTCACGTCCGGCTTCAAAAAATGTGGCGTAACTGCCCCTCCACAGTTTTTTTCCTTCCTCCATGGTTGTTTGCTTTGGTTTGGTTAGGTGGAAAACCATAGTTCGCAAGCTTTGCCCTATGCCTATGGCAATTTTTGCTAACTGGGAAAAAGCACATCCCATTTGGACAGCAAGTTTAGTTAAAATCTTGGACTATTCTTCACCCACGGTGCATGAATCTTCACCCATGACTGAAGCGAACCCCGATCGGACAGTGGCATGAAACAAATTGCGAGGGGGTGGACACTTAAGCTCCACCTTACGGGTATGATGAAACAGCGTTAATGGTTGTTTGCTACTTTCTTATTTAGTACCTATTTCTAATTACACTCATTAGCATACATCAGTATGCATATTAGACCACATGATACAGGACACACAAGGTCTCTCGTTAAACAAGTCGAACGAACATGCCTCCACAGGCGAGGCGATAGCATGACTGACCTGCAACCCATAGGGTGATGGGTTCGATTTCTAATTATCCCGATTTTTTTCAGCATAATAATTTACATGCCATAATGACATTTCAGTCATACAAACTCTTAATCACAATTAAACTCAAGTTTCAATGATTTTTATTCCACTTCTCAAAGTGTGATGTTATGACCTTGTCGACCAGTTGGGTTTTTCTCAACAATCCCAATGCCAACAAACACGACTTTTTTTTCGCTGAACATGAGCTTAAGGCTGTCACATAATATTTGCGTTAAAAGTAGCCACAAGGCAGTTCAACATTCTAAAGCATGCATTCATTACCTGCTATAAAAATTTTCATATATACTGGAATAAGTATAATAGTATAGTAGTCATGTGATGTCATGGGTGCCATTTTGTGGTACAGCATGCAGTTTCAGCAGTGCAAGCTGGAGAAGGTGGCAATAAGCCGATTAGATAGGCCTGCAGCCTTTTGCCTTACTACATGCACCAAAAAAATGACTGTCACCGTGGTGTTGCTGCACATTCCTTATTTTTTAGCTGTTTAGTGTAGGTCTACGCCACATAGATGTTGAATTTGTAGACCTTGCACGATAAGTAGGTCTTAAAAAGTGTCCCATACCTCATTAGACAAATTTCCTGTGGAATGTTTATGAGCTCCATATTGCCTGTGTCATGCAGAAAACATTACACTGCATTAAGCTTCAACTCTGCCCCTGCCATTCACATGTGGAATAAAATCATGCAGGACTACAAGGTGTAAAGGTGGAAGAATCACTGGTATGCTAACGGTATTGTGTTCATTATTAAACCATGGAACACTTTTAAAGAACACACAGCTTCCCAACTTGGAACATGACTATGCTTTCAATCTTTCAATTACGCACGGGTGAAAGGTCTCACCAGAATGTGCTGACACAGTTGCAACTAATTTTGCGCTTAGCAGGTCCCAGACAAGGATGCTTCCAGAATCGCAGCCTGTCAGCACTGTTGCGCCGTCCCAGCACAGACACCTGGCAATTGACCAATGTATATCACATTTAGCACATGAAAAAAAAAAGGAAAGTTGATTGCTTTGCTTCAAGTGCCTCCAAACTGCTTTCATTAAAAAATTAAGATATAGACTGAAGTTTCAATTATACGATGCGAAATTAATGGAGAGAGGTATGCAAAGGATGCCACAAAAAATCTTGACAGTCTACGCAGGCTTACTAATCTCACCCGTAATGTGCCAATCTACCAAAGTCGAAAACCTCAACTCTGGAATGTTCCCACGTGTAGAACAAACTTTGGCTTACAAAGCATATAAAATACATTACCACGCCATAACAAACTTGACGTACAACATGTTGATGTATCACAGTTATCATTAAAACAACTTATAAGATGGTTTATGGTTTATGGGTGTTCAACGTCCCAAAGCAACTCTGGCTATGAGGGACGCCGCAGTGAGGAGCTCCAGAAATTTCGACCACTTGGGAGTTTTGTAACATGCGCTGACATCGCGCAGTACATGGGCCTCTAAGAATTTCGCCTCCATCGAAATTCGACCGCCGCGGCCGGGATCGAACCCACATCTTTCGGGTCAGCACCCGAGCACCATAACTACTGAGCCACTGCGGCGGCGCGAACACCCAGAAGAACTTAGAAAAATCATTTCCTGGAAATAATTTCCTGTTTGCATCTGCTGTATGGGTTTGTGTGAATGAGCATGCTTCTTTTTCAATGGACGGCTCTCTGGTTTCTTTTTTCTATACAGGTGTTTATTTTCATTGCATATTATAGCCTATGTATTTCAGTGCGTTTTCTGTTGTATTTCCTTTCAGTGTGCAGTTAAAAAAATTGCTGTTCTACTCTGCCCCCCCCCCCCTCTCCACGCCCTTATCACGCACCGTGCCCAGGCTACAGTGAACTAGAATAATCCCAGGCAACACTGGCCTGTCCCATCCACTCCAAGAATCCAATCCAATCCTGCTTTTCAAGCCATTCGCATGCCCATTCGTCACGCGCCATTTGTCTTGTTTTGGCGTTGTCAAGTAGGCAACGGATTCGTACACAGTATCGAAGATACTTGAGGTCATACAATGGCATTGGGAAAATGGAAGGAACATTCGCCATATCGAATTTCGGTCCCATTACGGGATAGCGCCCCCTCCTACTTTGCCAGTAATTTCGACTTGCGGGGGTGGGGGCGCTTGGTCGGAATTTTATGGTATATCAAAATTTAAGGGCCCTTCAATCAGTGTTTTGGAAGATCAAGGGTATTCAAAGATTTAAAGGGACTATACAATAAATTAATTGAGATTATGTAAAGCAGACGAGAGATAGGCATTTCATCACTCGTCACCCCAACGAAAGAATTTTTGAGTTAGCATCAACAACAACCAAGATATAGACGATTAAAAATTACGCTCCTCCTCTCCCTCAACTCGTACACGCGGGGCACCAGAAAAAAAAATAAAGATAACAGCTCTGGGACTGTGCCCCGTCCATGAATACGTCATCCGTTGACGTTAATTTTGCAACTTCCAGTTGTCGCTCCTAGCACCCCAGCAACAGCGTCAGCGGCGTGATTGCGGCGCGCATCGGGTTTGCTTGTCGTCTGTTGTAGTTAGCAGTAATGGACCCAGATCTCGAGGCGCGACTGCTCGCTCTTACGGCCGCGATGTGCATCGAGCTCTATGCGTTCACGCCGTACCGGCTGAACGCCAGCGACGACAGTAGTGACTCGGCGAGCCACTGCGAGTGGCTCCGGAACTCCCGACAGAAGGAGGCGGCAGAGGAAAAATGAGACCATATGCGCGAAGGCAATGCCTTGGCTCGCGCATGCCCGAGAGGGTCGCGCGGCGGCACGAGCAGACAAATTTCACAGCTACCGAAAGTGTGCCCGTGACGTCGTGGCTGCTATGGCTCCAGCGAATGACAGCGTGTGGTGGCCTGCTGACGTCATGGGTATAGTGACGTCTTTTTCCACGATCTTAGTTTCAAAATCGTTCACTACGAGTACACCAATCGGCCCGCGAATTTTTCAAAACACGGTTTTTAAAAATTCATAATAAATTGCCGGTTCTGTTCCGAAGACTCATACTTGGTGTGAATACTTCTTAGCATCATTTCTAAGCATTGAAAACATTTACAAGCAACTTTTTATTCACTGCATAGTCCCTTTAAGATCCTGTGTGAACCCTGAATAACAAGTATAAACACATAATCTCCACAAGGTTTTGCAATAAAAACCACCTACAGTTCAATTCACAACAACACAGCAAACACAGCAAATGTGCACAGAAATGCAAGGTCAGCAACCTGTCCTAAAGACACTGTGATCAAAAGGAAACGTTAAATGCTTCTTATAGTGGAACTGAGCTTTAAATTTTCACTGCATTAGGTAAACACTTCTTGATTTTTATCACAAATATTCAGCTATTCCATGCTAAAAAAAAACATGACAGACCTTTAAAGGGACACTGAGGTGAACTGAAGTTGGCCTGTATCAATAGGGTACAGTGTTTTAATCACAGAGAGACCACTCTCACTGAAAACAGAGATCTTATAAGCTAGAAAAGACCAAAAAACAGAATACAGGTGTCACCATCAGCGGTCGATTTCACATTTAAAATGCATGTATCAACACCAATTTTTCAGCGCAGATCCCAGAGGCTACGCTATACCGCCATTCAATTCAAAATGGCGACAACTCGTTCTTTTTGGTAAGGACCTCACGAGTTTGAATGCTCTGGTGGAAAAATTTTAAATTCAGTTTTCTCTGCGATAAATGCGTCTTTTTTTTGCCGGACAAATGCCAACATGCTCACAAGAGGCAAAGAATAAATTTTTACTGAGATAAATAATTGCATGAAGTTGTCCTCAGTGTCCCTTCAAGTAAGTCAACTTGTGTTCATTAAAACTGTTAACTAATTTTGTTTTTCATTATCAGTACTTCGAATGATTTAAAAGATTGGAGGATGTTTAAGCTTCGCCTTTAAGAGTGGAACGCGACAGCATGTTGCAGTGCTGCCAGGGAGTCCACGGAACGCCATCGCCTGTTCGGCGCAACGCCTTGCCCATTAGACAAATCGCTCAGTCTCTATGAGGCCTCTCAAAGCATAGTTGAGGTGTCCACCGATATGTGAGACACTTACTGCATCTTCCCTTTCATGTAAAATCACAATCACAATGAATATGCACAACGACCAATTCAGGAAGCAGCGTCACTCTAGCCTGCTCGCGATCTCTTCAGGCGGTGGATGGGCTGTTTTGAGAGGCCTCCTAGAGACTCCGAGCGATTTGTCTAACGGGCAAGGCGTCGCGCCGCATGGGCGATGGCATTCAGTGGACTCCCTGGCAGCGCTGCAACATGCGGTCGCGTTCCACTATCAAAGGCGAAGCTTAAACGTCTTCCAATTTTTTTCTCATTTATCTAACCAATAAATTACAATGATTTCATTAACTCGTTATCACCTGTCAGGCACCAATCAATAATCAATCACTAGAACCACAAATTGCCATGATACGATTTGTTTTACACAACTCCTGATTATAGGCTGCCGGTTCGAATCCCTGCCGCGAGTTAGGCTCTAACTTAACTAGTAAGTTTATGCTGCACAAAACGCTGAATTGTATGACACCATCCGGAATATTCTGCGGGAAATGGATGGAAAAACTACTGTGCAGGATATGCAATATTAAACTACCCACCATGCATTGGTGAAGAATACATTGCGTTTCAATAAAAATTAATGTGACCCATAAATTTTATGTCTCTATTTCTTCAGAGGACATTTTTATTTGATTTGCAGAAAAATACTCTTTGAGGCCAAAAAGAAACAGGAAGATTCAACTGACTCCAACAGTATTCAGATACCTTAATGTGATCCACTGCGGTGGCTCAGTGGTTAAGGCGCTCATCTACTGAGCCAGAGTACCCGGGTACTCCGGCTCAACCCAACCATGGCGGCTGCGTTTCGATGGAGGCGAAAGGCAAAAGGCACCCGTATGCTGTGCGATGTCAGTGCAAAAGATCTCCAGGTGGTCGAAATTATTCCGACACCTCTTTCTCCCTTTCCTTCTCTCACTCCCTCCTTTGTCCGTTCCCTCACTGCTCAAATGAGGTGTCCACCGAGATGTGAGACAGATACTGCACCATTTCCTTCCTCAAAAACCAACTTTTTTTATACCTTAATAAGATAACAGATGGCATTAGGAAGCCAGCACACCACACATGTATGGTTAGATCTGCTGTCCAGCCTTCATAAACTATTTTTCTGTGCCACACTAACCAGCACCCTATGAACACTGTGCTGAAACACATTTCGCCATGAAGGCTTTTGTGGAAGCAAGTTTCAAGGTAACTGAAAGCACATTCTGACCCGAGTAGTTTCAAAATGCACTGAAAATCAGCATCATCATCAGCCTGACTACACCCACTGCAGGGCAAAGGCCTCTCCCATGTCTCTCCAATTAACCCTGTCCTTTGCCAGCTGCGCCCACCCTATGTCTGGGAACTTCTTAATCTCATCCGCCCACCCAACCTTCTGCCGCCCCCTGCTATGCTTGCCTTCTCTTGGAATCCACTCCGTTACCCTTAAGGCCCAGCGGTTATCTTGCCTTCACATCACATGCCCTGCCCAAGCCCATTTCTTCCTCTAGATTTCGACTAAGATATAATGGGCCAACTAAAATCATTAAATATATTTGAATAAACCTTTTAAAAGTGAGAGCTATCAATGTTTAGAATATTGGAAGCCCGCTAATAACTTTTCTTCAGCCTTATTAGTTAGCCTTGTAAAGACTCTTGATAATTCAGTCTCGAAAGGGGCTGAAAATTTCTTTGAATTAATGGAAGCGTTTAATACACTTGATGTTGGCAGGTCAAAATCATCAGTTCTAATTAACCAATAGTTTGAACTAAAAAAGTTTATTTTAGCTTGGTTTATGGGGTTTCGCATTCCAAAGCGACTGAGGCTATAAGGGATGCCGTAGTGGAGGGCTCCAGATAATTTCGACCACCTGGGGTTCTTTAACATGCACCGACATCATACAGTACACGGGCCTCTAGCCTCCATCGAAATGCAACAGCCATGGCAGGGATTGAACTCGTGTCTTTCGAGTCAGCAGCCGAGCATCATAACCACTGAGCCACCACATATGAAAGTACTGTATGGAAGTACTATCGCACTCAACATGACTGACAACGCGTCTGCAGTGAACCTGCTGAGGATTCCGCTTTATATAGTAAAATAACGTGCCCTCACACAGAGCACCCAAGTTGCTCAAACACTGAGTGTACCTTGTTCTTTGAATCAACAAGTAAGTGCACAAATTTCCAGTGGTGCTGGGCTGGCAATGCTTCAAGCATGACCCTCCAGCCACAGCTCCTGAGTTGCGGCTCATATTGAGCTTGATAGTACTTTTGTTATGCTTGTGCTTTTGCAGTTATTAACACTAGGGGCAGTTATCAGTGGAAGCTATTCCTCAGTCATACAGCATCCAACCATGAGAAGTCAATACAATGTTCTGAGTAAGCAACCAAGAGCACATGCTTACCTCATAGCCCAACCAGCATTCTTGCTAAACAAAACTGTACCAGTTGGGACATCTAAGACTTTCAGCATTTTGTCTTCACTGCATGATGCTATCCTGTGACCATCTTAAAGAGAAAAAAAGAAAGTCGAACACTTTTTTTTTCATATGATATGCAGACCTTACAAGTGTTGGTACAGAAAAAAAGCCTAAAAGTAAATTTACTATCACAAGAGAGAACTAAGCACAGTGGAAAAATGTAATCAGTGCACACTTCGTAATGAAATTTATAAGTCACTGGTACCAACCTGGATTGAATGAAACAGCAGACACAGTGCCTTTGTGGACTGGAAGAGAAAAGGAAGTTATTTAAAGATGTTGAAGTTTCAAGTTTTAAAATCTCAAACTCATCACCATTAGCTCTGTGCTAGCATGGGCAACTCAGAAATTGCAATTATTTTTCAGCACAGTCTTTTCCTAAATATCATGGATTTCCATGCAGATAGTGACTGCCAATAGAGTATTTAAGTAACATGACTGACTGCAAAAGACACTTCTTACAGCTAAACAGGGCATGTGGACAAAGCTGCCACCCGCATGAAACAACAATGTTCTCAATGGAACAGCATGCAGAGTACCCAAAATCAAGATGTTTCATGCTTAGCTGCAAGTCACATCCATAGTAGAACATTGTTGATGCGCTCACAGCTCTTGCATTTTCTTTGACTGAAATGCGACGTCTGGGCACTCCCAGCACAAAGCCTATACATTCCCATGCATTGTATTCCCACCTGATACATTGTTTCACAACATTTCTGCATCTCAAATTGCATTTTGGATGAGGTGATGTCATTTCTGTAGCGTGGAAGAAATAGTAGTTTAACCCCCTAATGAACGCAATTTTTTCTAAAGTGGTACCAAAATGGTCACGCAGTACCTGTATTGGCACCTGTGGGCAAGCCAAAATAAAAAACACTTTAAACGAGCCCTACTCACCTTAAACCAGACACAGATTGCCAGAAAACACATGACAAGCTGGACACGTTAGGAGCCAGAAATGACAGTCGGCTTATGACGAGCTCTTCAGGGGGTTATAGCACTAATTGCATCTGATGGGCACACAGGCCCCACTTGCATGCATGCCAGCCTTTGAGTGGCATGGCTAAGACCTCTAGCTTTCTCAATTCTGCAAGAAAATGCTCGAATTTTTGCAATTTACGTAGACTTGTGTCTAGCAGCCACATTCTCTTTCCTCTTTTCAGTGACATAGTGTTTGTGGACACCAGTGGAAATGATGGAATTATGGGAATATGATTAATTTAGTCACCTGAGCTCTCTTGAAGCTAGAATCTGGTAACAAACGAAGTTCTGCTGATGCCTTGACATGCTTGCTCTCCTATCTGCTCAAGCAAGCTAGTGCATCAAGTATAATGGCCCAGAAAGCAACCTGCTCACACACGTTTATGAGAAAGTCATGATAGTGGCACCTGTCGAAAGCGGTATTACCACATTTCCAATAATAAAGTGAGTTTTTTCTTAAATAATCTGCCTCAGAAAGCACCTCGCGTAATAATTTGAACGAAGCTATGAACATTTTAACGAAAACATCTTCGACAGAAGTCCGGCTGGTTGGGTTCTTGAGATAGCTGAGAGAAAACTGATGCCAACCAATATTTTTAACTTTACCTAACGTTTCGGGACCAACTCGGTCCCTTCTTCAGGGGTGACTAAAGTGTGCCAGCAGTAGCGGGTTGCTGCCTTCACTCTCATTTTGTTAGCAGTAGTTGTCAGCAATCCGTCGACTCCTCTCTCCTGAGAAGAGCAAAGTCAATATGCTCTTCCAAAGCAGAGCAAAAAGCAGAAGAAGCCTGCAGAAGAATGGCTACACATGTGGCTTTATTCAACGCGTTGGTCGCCGTCAAGCTCAGAGGACAGGGGGATCAGCCAACAATGAAAAAGAAACACGCGCGCGTTGTCCTTCCATATGTGAGGAGAACCAGCGAGGCACTCGCACGCATTCTCGGAAAACATGGAATCTACGTAGCTCACAAACCTGTTTTAACAATAACCCACTTCTTACCACGACCGAAAGACCGCGTCCCCAGAGAAAAACAACCGTGTCGTTTACAAAATCCCATGCTCAAATTGCCCGGCTTCATACGTCTGTTGGCGAAAGAAAAAACCTCCACCAAAGAATAAGGCAACACAAAAATTACATCCGGCTAATGAGTGCAGAATCCAACCCCCTCGCCGAACACTGCGAGCGCACCGACCACCGGACAGCCTTCGAGGAGGTGAGCGTTTTGGCCGTGGAACCAAACCTGTTCAGGAGGCGACATGTGGAGTTATGGCACATCCTGCTCACAAAGGCGGCGATGAATAGGACTCCAGGAACGCTCCCCTCCGCCTACATTAGTGCAATGCGCCACGGGTTAACAATGGGAGAGTGAAGGCAGCAACCAGCTGCTGCTTGCCTTTTAGTCACCCCTGAAGTACCGAGTTGGTCCCGAAACGTTGGGTAAAGTTAAAAATATTGGTTGGTGTCAGTTGTCTCTCAACTAGCTATGAACATTGTGTGAATTTTTTTTACCATTCTTAGAGATACCTACAACGAGCTCACCCACTAAACTTGTTAGCTGCGAGGAAAAGCGAACTTCTTGATGACCTTGAGCCATCGAAGCGAAGCGTGCAGCACACACTGGCGAGATAGCATCGCTACAACGTGGAAAGAAGGCGGCACGGGCCGTTGGGAAAGAAGAGAAGGCATAGAAAAAGCTGTGAAGAGTAGAGATGGAGAAAAAGTACGGACGGGCACAGAGCTGTGGAGCACCAAACACAGCAGCAAGGCCAGAAGCTGCGGCACAGTAGCTGTCGATGTTTAAAAGGCCTAATGCGTTTACGCTTCCGTGGAATATATCAGATTCTTTGTTATAAATATGCGGAATTTAAAATTTTCTGCCACAGAAAATTTGGGGCCTTAGACTTGGCTCGGAGGCACAGAATGAGTTGATTGCTCATAGGATAATTACACATATTTAAGTTTTAGTAAGGAGGATAAAGGAAGAACAACTCAATGTCAGTTTTTTCACAAGGTAACAAAATCAAGTGGTTTCATGCCTTGTGGTGGAGGGAGTGTCTGCTTTATTCCACTATCATGTGAAACAGCTCACATCGGGCGAACTGGGTGGTTTATCATCAACTGGCTGTGAAAGTACAGGAACACCAAGAATGTCACAAATGGTCATCTTGGAATACAGTATAGTGTGAATTTCAGACTTTGTAAGGCTTGAATGGCAAGCTTGATCAAATAAACAGTTTTCAAGTTAAATTTACACTGCCTTCGTTCCTTCGGTTTCTGGCTCTCCAGTTTTTTTCTGTAGTCTCTTAAACAATGCACCAACAGGGTTCAACTCTACCTCTGTATTTACATTTTAATGAAGCCTGCAGCCCCAAAAGGGCGCAACTTGACAGGCATTTAAACGGAAATGTTGCGCACAGAGATCAAAAATATATGTACTATATGGCCGGAGTATACTGAGGCTTTAGCAACAATTCTATGGACAGACTAATCATAAATACTGCATGAGCCTAGATCCTAATAAGAGAAGTCAATTCTCCCACCTTGGACACTGCGGCTTGAGATGGGGGGGTTTGGTAATTTCATGAAAGTGCGTATGGCTTAATGCTATAGGAAATAGTTGTTCTCGGTACAGCTTTAATTTTTTGCCATCTCTCTTTTGTGTTCTATTGTTAGTATGTGGGAAGAAAAAAAATTTCATGAACGACTGACTTCAAGTCTATTTCAAAGCTGGAAGTGAAGACTATCTGATTACACTGCACCACACATTTTCAGGGTGTGTGATCAAGGACAGCACACAAACAACGATGCATTCTTTGGGTAAGTGATGATGAGCAGTTGTTTAAACAGACATTATGCAAGGTGACTCAGCATGTCATGTCTATGGCCGGTGAGCAGAAGTTAAGCACAGGTATACGAGAAAAGCATGGATGACCCACTGTCAAACTGTCCAATGCAAGTGGAGCCCTGCAGCTTCCAGAGGCTGACACAACCTTCCACAGTGCCAGACACCAAGTGTTCCCCTTCAGCATCCAGTGCAATGCAGGCCACACCCGACTCGTGTTCTAGCTCTGCAAGCAGGCTGCAACCGCTCTTGTCACCATGGGCCACCAACTTCCAGATCTAGATAGAATGGAACAAGGCAGCACCACACTGCAGTACCGCAGCTCCTGAAACTGCTAAAATGGCGAGAATTGGGCCTAGTCGGTTGTTCACGATGGTTCGATGTGCTTAACATTTTACAGAACAAGAGGACATGACGACGACACAGAGCGCGAACTTACAACAGGTTTAAATGGTGGAAACAGGTGATCTTTTATACACCTATGTAATGGTGTTTTCACTATTAAAACCAGTTGTAAGTTCACGCTCTGTGTTGTTGTGTCCTCTTGTTCTGTAAAAAGTCAAGTACAATGAACCATCCTGAAACTGATGAGGCCTACTAAAAAGCAAATGCGCCACTTCAAACAATGTGGCCAGGCAACCTACCCTGGCCACTAGTGCAGTGTGCTGCACACACGATTAATTAGTGATGGGATGCTACGTGCACGTGGCTTTGTATATAGAGTGCCTTTTTATGTTTAGTAAAGGCAGTGATCGCTCGCATGAAGTTATATCTCAGACAGTGCCTGGACGCTCGTGCACAAACTTGTTTACTTTTTGTGTTTAGTAAAATTTGTACACAGCTTCTCCCCTGTCCTTTCTTGTCATCGCTCCTCTCTGTATTTCTCACTGTCCCTTTTATTTCCGCCAGCCATAGCTCAGGTGCTTTCGATGTTAGAACCACAGCCTGTAACTCCTTTTCCTCCCCTTTTGTACGTTTTTTTTTATTAAACCACCACCACTTTTGCTACTTCAAATGGAAGACTTTAACCTAATGGTGCTCCAGCTATAGTAGGATACAACTTAAAAGAACAGCAGTTGACAACAATAGGCCACGGTCCGTGACGTCCTGTATTACTCTGCTGACCGATCACAAGACTTAACAAAATCAACCTTTTATGTGACTGTATCGAACAAGCCAGAGGCATCAGAATTCTTGAGTTTATAATTTCGTGTTGTGATTAGCTTCTTGTTTAGATAACAAGAAAGTTTTAACAGCGATCTATGTTCTGTCACGGAAGAATTCTGTGCAACGATCCTGAAAGCGGGCAGAACTTCACTGCAGACTTCAGTTGTATCCAACTATAACGACAACCACTAAAGGGTTAAGTCAAAGGGTAAGCAAGCAGAATTCAGATTCCTCATCAGCAACACGTAGTACACTTTGCCAAAGAACTCTGTCCAATCACATGAAGGCCACACTGCTTCAAGAAACCTGCAAACATCTGCATGAAATATGACAAAATAAAAAGAATCACCCTAAAGTTATCTAACTTTTAAATTATCCTCATTGCTACTACAAAGCATCACAAAAAAAAGTATGATAACATCCAGGCTTGTTGCTTTCAGTACATCTAACAGAACCTGTACCATGTACCTAACCAAACATCACTGTAGAAGTGACTATGAATGACGTTTATATAAGATAAAAACTGCTAGTAGTACTAAGACTTGTTCAGCAATGTTGCCATATTGGTATAATGAAATCCAAAACAATAAAATAAAAAAAAACACACATCACCGCCAATATATATTAAAAAACGGCGACATACTGCATCTTTCCTGTAGCATTTTTCAAAGCCTAGATATTAACACAATGTCAAGTGCAGGACAGTGAATAATGAATTCTTTAAAAAAACAATAAAGGACACTTGTTCCTCAGTGTAGGCACCACTTGCTCGTGATTCATGCACGCAGTCTGACCACCGAGGAAACTATGATAGCTAAATAGCCTAAATGTTCCACAGTGCGTGTAGCAGCAGCGGTGCCAGAAGAAATACTGCACAATAGGTACACTACAGAGAAGACTTCTACTACAGCTGCATAGAGAATCTGCTTCTTTTTTGGTTTACACAAAGCTATCCTTGGATGCGAACCATTTGGTTCAAAACATTCGTTTGAACACAAGTTATGAAAGACAGCACTACTGCAGTGCCTCAAAGGGCGTTAAATGCACTCTAAAAATAACTGAGCAAAAAAATAATGGTAACACAATGTACTGACGGCATAAAATTCTCAATGTAATCAGACCTAAATAACAGTAACTGTCACCAGATTATACCTTTGCTGTGGAGTCCCAGGATGCAGTTGCCAGCACTCCATTCTTCCAGGAAAGATCAGATACTGCAATGCATATTGGCAGGAGACCACAAATGTCAGAACAATTAGGGAAACAGTGTACCTGTTCAACAAACTTACTTCTTTGTTGGTAAAAAAAGGAGCAGGGACACCCAATTTTCGTACCGTGTTCTTGTCTATAGGTCACTTTACAGCATTTTAGTCTAGTTACAAAGCTGCCACTTGAAATCTGCCTCCCTTTTTTTCTGCTCTATGCATGCACAGGAAAGTAAAAATACTTTTCATTGTAAACACTCATCACCTAGTCGAATCGAAATGAAAGTATATATGGAAGGCGAGCCACCAATAGAAGTACTTTTTTTGTTGTTGCTGAATCTTGATTTGCTGTAGCCATCTGCATCACTTGCTAGAGGTACAGGCAATTGATGCAGTTGGAGTAACTGCGGCTATAATGTTACCACCAGTGTCAACATAACCTTTGATGCAGCACTTTTTGGAGCAGTGCAGTCATGGTTAGGCCATCAAGAAGATTATGAGGAGCACTGCTAGAGCCATCAATGTCTGGTGCAGAAACATGCTAATCAGTGCCACACAGTGCTGCTAGAGCAAGCAGTGATGCCATTCGGTCACTACTCGCATGCTTTCCTTATTTTAGACTGCACCTGTGTATAACTCATGTTTTTACCATTCTCTTATATAAAAAACACAAAAGCTACTAGTGGACTCTGCCTTACAGAAAAAAAGATATCTACAGGAACAGGAAACCTACCTGCGTCTTCATGACCCAAAGTTGATTCAGTGATACGCCCATATTCCATGTTGTAAACATATCTGCGATCAAACATAGTTCAGCTTACAATGCGAAATGCGAGCACCAATGTCTTGCAATTTTCAACAGCTTGCTGTCACCTAATGATATGAACAGCATACATTTAGCAACATGCACCTCGAACTTTTTCCATTAAAAAGTCACAAGATTTCAGGCTTTAATAATAAGGCCTGGCCATGTAAAAAACTACCTTAAAGCTAGAAGGATCAAATTTTTACAACGAAATGCGCATCAAGCATGAACAATTTCTTACGCACTAAGATGGATACTTTAAAAATAAAACTTAGATTAGTAATTTTTACTCAGTATTAACACATTATTGCTTTACCTGGCACAGGGTCAAATGCACTTTTTTCAGTAAACAAACTGTCTATACAGGCCTCCCTGAAAAAATTGTTCAGTGTTAGTTGCACTGCAACTAACATTGAACTGTAGCCTCTCAATGGCTTTTAGCAATGATTAAATACACAAGCATAAAGCACAGACTTTCAAATTAAACATTACTAAAAACAAAAGAAACTCAAGAAGCCACTTGTAGGGGTCGATGAGTCAGCATTAGGTGCGTGGGACGGTGGGAAGAAATACAGCATTCTTTCAACATATTTGCCTAGATAGGAAGGGGGGCCGGTGACAGGCATCACCATGTGGACGGTTGTCAACGGCATGTCAAAGGCCAGGGCCATTGCCTTTGTGCCTGTAAACTGAGCAGCTTCCCTCCACCGGCCACATTCCCTTCAATGAAACCGCTGGCAGCAGCAGGGTCCATCTAGTTAGTTTGTTTGTTTGTTTTACCTTGAGAGAGGGTTTGGCATGCACTATCAAGGTTGTAGGGCGGGACGCGCGATTCGAAGAGCCAATTGCTTCTGGGGAGTTCGCTCTGTGCATCGCATTTTGTAAATAATTTGATTATTTTTTTTAGATTTTGTGTTTTGGGGAAGAGTTGTTAACATGATCAAAGTTGAAGGGGGCAGCCCGCAGCAAGCCACCAATACTGTTGAGGCTTGCTGCTATTGGATGTTTCCTAGTTTCCTAAGTGCGAGGAGGACTCCCGAGGGCTTAAAGCCGAACGCAGGAGCACAATCCGTCATTCTGGGCTAAGTTTAGATGCTCTGCATTTTCGGCTATGCTGAGGGGGGAATATTTTCCTGTTAGCCAGTTCCATTTTGTTTGCCACTCTGTTTACATATGCTGTGCATTTTGTAAATTGTTGTACATAAACTTTTAGTTCGTTTGCTTGTTAACTCCTGCCGTCGCAAGTCGGCATTTACCCGTCACAGATGGAGCACCTCAGGTGCGACTAGCCTTCCCTTCAAGAAACCGTATCGGATGGCGCACCCCTGGTGCAAGGGAAAGGACCCAGCAGGAAACTTTACTGGCAGAGTCGACAGCGATTCCAATGGCTGTGGGCCGACAGAACGGGAAGAAGAGAAGGCAAAGTAGGGGCAACATTCTCGCAACAAAGCAAGCATTGGTGGCCTGGGAGGACCAGGTGCAGGCGGCGAGGAGTGGCAGCTTTTTGGGAGACCAGAGCAGCAGAGAGATTGCAGAGAAGGCCCCAGGGGTGGACCAGCAAAGAAGTCTGCTGCGCGGCGTGGACAAGCTGCCTTTTACAAGCAGGCGGAAGCAAGGCAGCACCTCCACGAGAAAGGGGACATGAGACGGAGGACGTCGGACGGCACATTGCAACCCACTGCAAACGGGCGGCGGCAGACAGACAGCGGCGACCTATGACTGACAGCAGCGCACCGCTTCACAGGGGTGAGTCCTCTCTGTCCTTTGCTCCGGCGCAAAGGCTACTGTCCGAATAAGGATTTCAGCATGCTCAGAAACATGCTTTGGTCATTTAAATCCCGATAGACAAAAGCCTCAGGAAATGGGAGAAGAGGAGCACGGCGACAGCGCCGGTTGCGCCGACGGACCAGATTTTAGGTAAACAGCTTCTGCTGGTAGTACGGCAAACTGAGCTTGCAAAACTGCAGGCTATGCAGCAGAGAGGCGGAGGAGAGAGCTTGGGCTCACCAGATGTATGGGACATGACGGCGAGTTAAGGCGCTTCTCAAAGCTACTCGCAGGAGCTCTCCCAAAATTTCTGGCGGACGTCGAGATTCCGGTGTGCTTTGAGTCCGTCGAGAACACGCTCCAAGCGTACGACGTCCCACAAGGCCAATGGGGGCAGATCATTTTCCCGCTAATAGCGGAAAAGGTTCAGTTTCTTTCAACTCTCTTGACACCATTTCAGCGTAAAGATTATGAAGCACTTAAAATAATAGTCATGGAAGAGCTGAAGCTTTCCGCAGAAGAATACCTCAGCCGGTTCCAAGACTCGCACAAACGAACAAACGAAGGGTGGCAGACGTTTGTTGCGTGCATCCAGAGTTCCCTGCATTTGTATCTTGAGTCGAGAGGAATCAAAACTCTAGAGAGACTAGTTACTAGTGGTGGACCAGGTAAAGAGCCAGCTGTCGGAGGAAGCACTAAAGTGCATAATGCTTCAAAAAGGGAAGAAGTGGGTGAAGGCGCCCGAGATGACCACACTCCTCCAAACGTTTGAGCAGGCAGAGGGTAAGAACAGCACCGGCAAAAAATACGACCAGAAAGACCCGAGGGTCTCAGCATTTGAAGTATCGCACAATTGAAGGAAAGGGGTACGCCATTGACGTTAAACGCTACGTTGTGCTCTAGTGGCTGCTTCAGGTGCGATGCAACTGGAAATCTGAAATCGAACTGTCCACATAACTCAAGCCAGGCCACCCCAAAGGCACTCAGGGCGAACGTGAATAAATTGTCCGCACGGGTCGCTATAGGGCATGTAGGAGGCGGGCGTGGTGAGCTGACAGCCTTACCACTCCATTGTAGGGATAGGCAAAACAACACTATCTTTGACACGGGCGCTGAGGTTACGGTCATGAGGGAAAGTGTCGTGTCACCCGGGCTGATGAAGCCTCATGGGACCATAAGTTTGATTTCCGCCTTTGGAGAAAAAGTGCAAGCCAAACTTGCGTTATGGCCGCTGACTATGCATAGTGACACAGGGGTTTTCGCTAACATAACAGAAGCCATACCGGTGCTCAGCACCCTCACTGAAAAGTTGGTCACGCAGATGGATTGCCTGCTGTTGCAGGAGGCATGGGAGTCCCTCAAGGTAGAAGGCAAATCCCAAGGGATTATAGCTTCAGGCAAAAGAGAAGCTGCAAACTACATGCAGTCAGGTGATACAAAGCACGCCGCGGGAGAGACGGGGAGGACATTAATCGCCCAGACTTCAGTACACGACGAGGGAGTTCTCTCTGAAGAGAATGAAGTCGCCGAACACCCAATAACACCAGGTAATGGGAAAAGCATGGTGGAGGTATTCAGGGAGCAGCAACGGCAAGATGCGACCTTGCAAAAGGCATGGAAAGATGCGCAGGTAGGCAAGGGAGGTATGTCTGTAGTCGATGGACTTATCTACCACATGGATAGGTTAGTTGGGCAGCCAGTAATACAACTTTTACTGCCTAAATCCCGGCAGGCAGAGGTCCCTCAGACAGGCCATGAATCAAGCTGGGGAGGCCATCTGGGGTTCCGAAAACCAAGGCTAGGATTAAATATAGTTTTTTTTGGCCAAGGCTACAGGAAGATGTCAGGTCGCACTGCGATAGCTGTCACGGCTGTCAGACAAGGTCAGACCTACGCAGGGCGGATAACGTGCCCATTCAGCCTGTGGTAAGGCCCCTCTATCCCTTTGAACAAGTGAATGTTGACGTGATCGGACCATTGGAACCTCCATCAGGGAGGGGTCACAGGTACGTGTTGTGCATCACTGATCTATGCACTCACTGGCCTGAAGTAGTTTGCCCACGCTCCCTCAGTGCCAAGGCGACCTGTGACGCTCACTTGGCAGTGTTCAGCAGGACTGATGTGCAGGAAGTGGTCGCGTCGGATTGCACCACAAATTTCACCAAGGCAAGATAATTTTACCCTTACTGCACTCCTTGACGTCAGGAGAAACCAATGGCATGCATTTTATGAAGTTCCCTGCAGCAAAAATTTCTTAAAGCGCTTGACTAAAATACTTGACATATTTCATAAGGGTAGAAGGACTTCTTATAGTACGAAGTTAAAAGGTATACTGTATTTGGATTCAGCACACAAAAGTACATGTTCCCTAAAGGTTTCAGAATAATGAATCAATTACTAATATTCTTGTTCTAAGACCCCCTTCCCCTCTTTAAAAGGCGTAATGAGAATTGTTTACATAACAATGTCCAATAAGATGAATGAATCCAAACAGTGATTGATTTATTGACTGACTGATTTAAACCTTTATTGATTCCATACTCATTGGTCTCTAGCTTAGTATAACCTGCAAGAACAGACATGTGCAAGCGGGAGGAGAGGGAGGCAGTGGTCCCTCTAATGAGTTTGGGGAAGGGGGCGAAAATTCTGTTCCACACTGCAGACAGGGATAGGCGCCATCATGAAATTTGGCCCCTAATGGAGAGGCCTGTGTATGCTTGTGCCTGTAACAAGCACTGAGTCATGATGTGGGCATATGAGGACCTGAAAAAAAACTACACAATCAATCATATAAGAAGACAGGAATTTCTTGTGCATAATTTGGCATGTTCCTAGCAAAAACCTCAAATTTTTTTTTCCCCATTAGGTGTAATCTGAAACTGAAGGGGTTAAACAGTTATTATAGAAGATTCCAGTTCAAAATAATACTAAACGATATGAAATATTTTCGCATCAAGACGCTCTTGTAGCAGAGAAAAGACTACTCACACATAATTATCCCATGATCCAACGACGACTGTTTTGTCATCCATTACAATGCATGATGACAGCGCCTGCAGACAAGAACACACCACTAATACTCAGCATATGAAATATCATAGTGTGTAGAGCTGGGAAGTAAATTTAAAGGGGCTGCGAAACACTACTTGAACGGATGCTGGTTACACTTCAGATGGATTCTTTATGTCACACAGATGCTGACTCAAAAAGAATTACGAGAATCGATGCATAGGAACGGGAGATATTCAATGAAGAAATTTCAAAATACAAGCAAACAAAACGCTGCCCTCAACCCGACTTTCGCGCAGCTTCCCATTCCCATTTCACTCTCCCAATGACGGCACTTAGTGCGACCAATCAAAACAGCCTATCTGAGCATGTGGCGGAAGTTTGCACTCCATGGTTGCCTCTTCTCTGTAACTCGTTCATGCCAAGGCTGGCAACGTCGTTTGCACGGTTACAAAACCCTGTGAACGGTCAGCTGACCCAGCGATGCTTCATCGTCACGCCGATGGCGCAGAAGGGAACACTGATAAGTGACATTCCCTGACTTATGGACCCGAACGTGATCCGAACTGGTTCTGAACTCGAGCGCGAGGTACTGTGTCGGTGTGACAGCCTGCGCAAGATATCAGACACATTGAGCATAGCGCGTACCGCTACTAAAACCGCCTACCATTGCCCGTCGCTCCTAGCGCGCTCATTGGTCACGGCGAGCAAGGAGCGCGCGCTGTTGAAGGGAACGTGCCATGGCTCGATCAGATCGATTACGCAAAGCCGTTCTCAGATATTTATTTATTTGAACCTCAAGGGTCCCTGGCGGGATTACATGATACATAGAGAGTAGCCATAAGTGTTGTGTGCTAGGTCGTAGGATGTTTACAGAGAAGTGCAACGTCCTTCGATGCAAAAAGTAGCCAGAGCCTCTGGTGGTGTATTTTTGTTTTACTTGCTTTTACAGCGCTTTTATCTAAGGCAAACACGTTGGTTTTGTTGATGTAATATAAAACAAAAAACTTTACGAAACGTATCTCTAGTTATTAACCCAATTTGAAATATATTTACTGTTTGTCCAATCATAGAGCTCCCACCAAGTTATGCCATATCCACTGCTAAAAACCGCCACTGTATGGTGATACCGTCAGCGCCATGAATTTGTTTTTGCGAGCTAATTAAAGTATTAAAAACCGGAGTATACGCAGAGAAAAATGTTTTTTCAACTAGCCAGGCGCAACCTGTTAAAAATTGGCCACAGGAGGACAGAAAGAATGTCAATAGTAGTGGTAAAAGTAAAACTATTTTAATCTGGTGATTAAATTATTCATCGAGTCTTGCCTATTAAAATTTTTATATATTTTTGGAGGTAAAAGAAACGTTTAGCTGAAAAAGGAAAAAAACAACCGACTAGTGACAAGGCATGCAACATTTTGAAAACAGTGCAAAGGGCAAAGTACGCAAGGCATGTGGAAAAAGAAGTGCAGATGACCAAAATTTCGAAATGGCTTCCTGCAGCTATGACTGTAGCCTTGTTTACATGAGCTCGACGTTGCGGGTCGAGTCTGGGTGCACCAGATGTCGGGCTGGCCCAGCCCGACCCGACCGCGTCTGTACGAACCTGCTTTCTGTCGGACAGAGATCACCGCTACCCCTAGCGTCGCGCATGCAAACCACGCGTGGAGGCTAGAAGAGGAGGAGAAACACCCAGGCGTGACCGGAAACAATTTTTGCCAGTGCAACGCCAGCCAGACCAGAGAGGAAGCAAGAGAGGAGGCAGAAGAGGAGGCGCTAAGCGGACGTGGCAGTGCATACATGCTTCTTCCAACCAGGTCGGGCCGAGTCAACCCACCCCCTGTGGTCGGGCTGGCCCAGCTCGACTAGACGGTCGCTTAGCTTGATCCCCTAGCGTTTACATGAGTCCGACAACCGATTTTCAGCCCGACAGCCTACTTGACCAGACTTTTGTCGGGCTCATGTTAATTGCCCAGCGCATTCCAAGTGCCCTCTACCATCCTCCCCTTTATTGACTTTATGCATAAAAAAAAAAGTTTACAGAGAATAAGTGAGATTCGTATGGCATATACACGTTACCATTAGTTTTCTACAGGATGCTACATGATCATGTTATCGTCTAAGTAAAGGAAGACTACCGAGCAGGAGCTGTTTTGGTGCATTTATGCCGCCACTGTGCCCTTCGCTTCCTCTCTCTCCCTCTCCCTGGCTGCTGTGCTGCACTCTTTATCCTTTCCCCTTCTCCACTCCTCCCTTTCCCAGCCACTGCATGCATTTAACTTGGACAATAAGCTCTGAATATGAAGTTCACTCTAAAATCTGGAAACAAAGAAGCAATGCATGAAAATGTACTTATTGGACCTAAGGTCAATTCTTTTCACGATGCATTTTGTACACCAGAGGTCTTAAACTCGTCTTGTCACACAGGCAATATTGGCCCACTTTTGTCATGTGTGGGCCAGTATTCGGAAAAGGAGGAAAGGAAAACAGAGGGGGCAGTGCGGTGCTTATGCCACCTAAGACCATTGCGATTTTTCTGCTGTCTTGGACGTAGCAAACATCAAACGGTGACTCAAAGCTATGGATAGCGGAGATGACTAACTCTCTATTTACACAGAAAGCATGTCATACTTGCTGACCTGTACATGGTGAGCAACTGGCCTGTGTCAAAGTGTGAATGGTGATGAAGAGGTACAGTATGAAAAAAAAAATAAAAACAGATTCCACTGGCATAGCGCATCTGGTACAAAGGCTGAAATCCTTAGTGCAAGGCGGCCGCACGAGACGCAAGCTCCTGTAGGTCGTATGCTTGAGACCCCTGCTGTATGCTTTCTTCAGCAGTGCTTTCGGCATCCTCTGCTTACTTTATTTAGGCTCAATAAAGTTCCTACTGTTAAAACAGGTCGCAGCAGCCATGCAAGCCTACACAAGGCCAGCTACCAAAAGATAGGCTATGCATACAATTAACACCAATGCCTTACCATGTGGGATATGTTGACACTCCGTAGCTGCTGCTTCTGCTCAAGGGAGTACAGTTTGAGAAGGCTGTCTGAAAGGGAAGAAAAAGTCAGTCATGGCTTGTTAAGAAGTCAGAACTTAAAACATATGCAGCATGCAAGCTCCCACAAAGAAATTATCAGAGCATACAGGCGACCTGAAGGGCCCTTCCCACATTGTTTCAGTAAACCAAAACCAATTAAATAACTAAAAATAGCAAAAAAGAAAAAGCAATTAGGACAATGAAAGTAATCCTACATATGCCAGTGATAATATACATTAGAAGAAACATAAAATAAGTTACACATACAGCAACTGCCAACAGACTAAGGATCTTTTATGTATTCACATATATACAGTTAAACCCCGTTGGTAACTTTTCCACAAGGCCACGAAAAAATTAAAAATTGAAAGACGAATACGATAGTCAGTTATATACGAAGCTTTAGTGCAGCTCTTCACATGCCACCTGCCACCGCTGGCAGGTGTTACGCTGCTAGCCATCCTTTAGGATCTTCCTGTGGCAGCCACCTTCTGTGGCAGGTGGCGTTTCGCTCTGCTATTACCTGGCAACATGCCACCTGTCACACATCATAACATGCCACCTGTTACATGCCGCAACATGCCACCTGTCAGGTGGAGTGTTACGCCGATCCTGGAAGGTGGCGTGTTACACCGCTAGCAGCCCTCTGGGATCCTCAGGTGGCATTTCGCTCTGCTGCTTGGTGAACCGGTTATGCCAACAACGCCGACACTGACTACGCAGAAATGGGCATCTAAGAGCTGTGCTCTAAAAAATATTAACAGCCAAGGAACCATCAAATGTATGAAACCAGTGCAGTTTTAATCTGAAGACTGTTTATTTTGTCAAACTAACCACTAAAGGCTAAAAGAAAACCACTAACTGCCGCCTGCCAAATTGAAACATGGCCAGTCATAGTATTCTTGGCATTCTTAATTTCTGTATGTTCATATCATAGTGCTCTTATTTGGTAATGTGTTCCTGTGTTGTATATGCTCTCGCTTTTCGTTCGATTCATTAAGATATGATTGGTACGAAGGTTCTCAAGTTGCAAAATAAAGTCATTTGCTTGAATGATTGATTGATCGATTATTACCACACTTGCACAAAAGATCACTGACACTACCTAGCCTTCCTAGTGTAAACTTGATAACAAGACAGCAAAATGAAGTAACGAATCTCTTCAACACAAAGCATGGCACCACTTGACTGCATTATGCTATGAAAAACTTCACATCTGGCTGCTCCACCTGTCTCTTTGGTGCTTGCATTTTAAGATTTCCAGAATGAGCTAATGGCTTGCCTATGCCTTGAGGCCATGCCTCTCAAAAGCTCACCCATGCAAATGAGGCCCATTTGCGTATCAGATACAGCATGCTTGCTTAGTAAACTTCATATTTTGTTTAATGCTATATTTACAAAACTGCCTTGCCCGTAATGCATTGCAAGACGCAGGGATATCGTGATATGATAACAAATTAAGTTACAAAACACAAGAGGACGCTATGAACTTAGCACTGGGACTGCACAAATGCAATGCAGCTAAAAAAAATAGAAGAAATGGAAACCTACCAATGAAGTTGTTACTGTGCTACCAACAACTGAAGCACAGTAATGTGAGAACATGGCATTTAGTATATTAAGTAACATGGTGAAGCGCACACAATTTGGAAGGCAGTTAAAAATTTACCACAGCACACACGGCCTCATGCTACCCTTGCATGCTAAGTTTCCAAGACAGGATGCTTGATACAATGACATGCAGAGAGGATGCTCATTACAGTGAAGCTGTTTCTTTAAAATCTATTTTATTCAAAAAAGGTCACTTAGACTGCATGGCATAACAACACAAGATATCACCCTTGTTTTACTAAACCATATCATTTAAAGCAGCGTTGCTGAGTCAAATGTGTTAAGTACCCCTCAACTGCAAGTGAAAGCAACTGAAGATCCCAAGAGAGTAACTGATGTACAAGAATACTAGTGCCCATTCATTCGATTTACAATAATGTACACAGCAGTTCATTCTGCTAGTTCAGGGGCTCTCACAGTGTTTTCTGAGAGACCATTAGATTCCTTGGACCCTTTCTGGGTTTCCGAAATCCTGAGGTTCGTGCATGCTCCTCCCCCAACCTTTCTTCGCCTACTCTACTCTCTAAATCTACCACTCCATAAAGTGCCACACCTATGGACAATTACCGAGAGAATGACTTTCGATATCTCTTGAAGGGTCAACCATATAAATGCTTTTCTTTTTGCATGCATGTCTGGCAAGGAGGAGCAAGGGCAAAGAGATAGCAGGGGGTTCTTCACAACTTTTTGAAAAACTGATGCCCCTAGAGGTCAAAATGTTTCTGAACCCTTGCACTAGACCATCCATATGTTCTACCACTACATCACAACAACGGACCTCAAAACAATAACACTGAAACAAGTGCCTAAGGAAGTGCCAATTAGTTTATATACTTCGCACACGTCAAGTAGTTTGTATACCTGATCACACGTTGCTGCACTAGGAGTTTTTACTCAGCCAAAAAATGTGTGAGGGCTTCTGTGAGGCTCAAGAGCTTTGGGGTCCATAGGAATGCGTTCAAACACCTGAAAGGCTGAAAGGGCACCTGAGAACCACTGAGAACCATCTCAAAATTACTGACCTAAAGCATAAACATCAATTTTTTTTTTCTACTTAATATGGTTTCTGTAGACTGAGAAGCTCAACTGTGCTTTCTAATCATATTTCTACACTATATTTTTTTCACAGTGAAATGAAGCATCTTACATATGCAGTGTAACGAAGTTTATTTTTCATTAGAGGCTTTCAAGAAATCCAAGTAACTCCAGTGGACTCTAAACAGACTAGAGGTTTCGGCAAGAGCAGTGCTTCAGCAAGGCTAAATAAAGGTATACGGTAGATACCTACATCATAATCTTCAGAATCACATACTTACAAGTAACATCGTATGATACCATATGGAGGTACTTCAGCAAGATTTGGAGGCACTCACTGGAGTCCTAATCACATAGGTTTCTCTCAGCTAAGCACACCTACACACACATTTTCTTTCACTCACACATATATGGGCACTCTTTCACATTCAACTGCACTCATACTGACAGTTAAACACAGAAAATCATTCATGCTGACACTTATGCCCACTTACAGCCACAAAGCCACAAGCACTGACTAGGGCTTATAGTCAGTCACAGTCATTCATGCTCACAGAAACACTCGTTCTCACTAGTACCTAATAAATGAATGCAAACATAAGTAAGAATGCCAACCTGTAGCCCCACCTGCATTTTGCCCATGACTAACCACCAAGAAAATATTTCTTCATAAGCAAGATAAATTTTATAAGCACTTATCCAGCAAACAAGGATGCTCGAACCCAATTAACTGTAATAGTACCTCATACAGCATACTGAGTAGGATGTCTACTTTGCAGCTGCATGGTTACTATTACAGAACCAAGCAATTATTACTTTTGATAAAATATTTAAAGCCTGCCAACATAACAGAAAGAGGTCAACAGCATCAAAACTTCGCTAAGCACAGCCATTAAAGGTTATACCCAAGGTCAGCCATACCAGCAAACAAGCATGCACTTTTGGGGTGTTTGTGGATGCGACAATAACAGTCTGCATGAAGAAGGCTAGATTTCTAATTTTTATGCATTGAGCAAGTAAATGTAATCATAATGACGGACGAGCAGCCACTGCACAGCTGACACCCTTACGTGCAAGAATGCTTTATACCCAAACACAAACAGCTGGAACAACAGTGACCAAATAGTAGCCTGAATAAAGAAAGATGCAAGACAAAGAGAAAACGTGCATAGCTATAATGAAAAATTTCTAACTTCAAAGCATAGTCTAACATCAACTTTTTACCTTGGGAAACTGAGAAGACGCTACTTTTGCTACTTGAGAAGCAAACGTGAGTCACCATTCTGAAATCAAAGATTTTGACAATATTAAAGTTTGTCAGAAACGTGAAACTTTGGTATGAACATGCGTGTCCCCTCTGTCTCTTGCTTTTTTTTTTTTTAAAGCAGGAGGCATAAATGAATGTTCTACATATAAGTAGCGCACTCCAGCCAAACCAAGCCCTGAAAAAAACTAGTCAGTTTTGGGAGGTTAAACCTAACACAGTGGCATTAGAGGTTGTCTAGCATAGGTACTAACACTAACAGCATCTCTATCTTGCAATTAAGCAAACAATGCAAATGTTAAAAGCAAATGTTAAATTGTACTGTTTCCACAAGAAAGCCTTCACTAAGAAAGCTTTTTTTCAAGCAATTCAAACAAAGGGGTACAAACTATGAACTTAAAAAGCATAAAATACAAAGGTTATTTTCCTTGCTCCCAGCCAAAATTTAGGCTTGAGCTTATCAGCAGAAAATTCTAGAATGTGAGAGTACAGATTACTAAGCTAGTACTAAAAGACAGTGACATATGACTTTCAGATAAGTGTACAGGTGTATTAGTATGTAGTACGCAACAAAGTTCCCAGAATTATACATGAAATCCCGTCCCCTTACGAAGGCTCCCTTACATCACTTCATTTTTGCAGGACTTAGTTTTCTCCTAAAAGAGATGAAGAGTACAGCATTATCAGCTGCTGCTTTCTGTATCAAATTTTCATCAGTGCAGCTTATGAACTGGGGTGACGTATGTGTCCTTTCCTTCTTTAGCATCAGAGCAAATTGCTGAGAAGACCTGCTTAGTTAATGCCATGCTTTCCTCCAGGCTTTATGAATGACTGTTCCAACATTTTGTGGCAGTGTGTGGCAGCCTGTCCCTCACAGTGACATTTTCATTGTCGTGAGTACTGTTTAGAAAAATTGTTCCAGAAACAATTACTACGTGCTGACTAATGGGCCTGCGCATTCAGAAAACACTGTTTTAAAAATTAAGGGGAAATGCCGGTTGAAAAACTATTTTTTTTTTTCCGAAAATTACCATTTTTTTTGCTTTTGCTTATTTTTAAAGCTTAGCCTCTCTACTTTCCTGAAAGTAACAATAAACGTGAAATCCGGACAGGAAAAATGGTGAAAACTGTATACATCTCTCCTTAAGCGCTGATCAATTGGCCCGCGCATTTAGAAAATATGGTTTCGCCAGCTCTGTTCCAAGGGCTCATACTGCGAACATTCAAAAGCATTGAACACATTTACCAGCAATCTTGAAACCCATTTCCTAGTCTCTTTAACCCTACAACCAATTAAAGCACTACAGGCACTACACGTCTTTGACTCCTCACAAGGATAATGGTTGTGAAAAATGAACCTCATTAAAGCACGAATAAGATTAACATGTAATTGTTGCTCTAAGCGAGAATATGCTGGCGGCCTACGTAAACATGACCAACAGAAAAGGCAGGCTGTCGCTCAGACATATCTGGCCACAACAATGTACGTATCTGGATGCAGTTCCACCATGCACTGTATGAGGACATGCAACTTCACACACAAAGGTGCAATTTATCAGTGAAATTTCCAGAACAAGGACAGTTTATAGGAGGTGTGATTTACCAGAAAATACAGGTAATATCTGCCAGCGCTTTCCATCTCCCATACAGGTCAAGCACAATTTGCTTATGCTGCTTGCCTTCTCTTGCATATTTTATTTTTAAACATCATCTGTAGCTCCCAATTACAAAACACAGCCATTAAAACCCGCCATCATCATCACTTCCTTATAATCCCTTACCACCTTTTCTTTCTTCGCAACTGTGCTGAACACATTTAAGCGGTAAACGCATGAAGCGATGTTCTTGGCAACATGACGTACAGTGGTGACGGCCATCGCCTATTGCTGCTGCTGGTACACCCGCATGAAGCGGCCAGACTTGGTGGCAAAGCAGCTTTGTTTCAGCAATGTTGCTCGTTTGTAGCCACTTTAGCATTCAGTCACCTTGCATCAGCATACAAGTACAACTGCGCTAGTACCGTTTAGTTAAGTATTTTAAACAGCATGAAGCATGATAAAAACAACTATAAAAATACTTCTTAGGTAATACATGATATTTTTAATAAAATATACAGCCCCGAGGAAAGTGTACAGCGCGGCCTGACTACGTTTTTGAGATGCTGAGACTTGTAATGAGTTAGAGATGTACCTTAATACATCCTTTTCTGTTCCACAATTCTTAACAGGCTTTCATTGAACTGTTCTGATGCATGGGTGAAGATGAGGACAAAGCAAGTGTTGGCAGCCTCTTTGCTGAAATCATGTGCTAGACAAACGAACTTCGCTCGCAAACTAGATCATAAGTCACATATCTGCAATGCCTGTTGGCTTGTCTCGCAAGCCACTCCCGTGCAGTGAACGAAATTTTCTGCAAACCCAGAACCTAATCAACGTGATAAGTGGCCCTCAACTCATGGCGTGAAGCCATCATGCGGTGAATTGCCTCATGCGGTCAGCGCTTTAATAATCAAATGTCAGGTGCAGCCTATTTCTAGCTCGATAATGTGTCAGCTCCTGCAAGATTTCACAAAAAGTCCTCATTTCATAAATATGCAACCATAATGCCATGCAGAAAGACTAACTCTACAGCATGACAGCAAATTTTAGTTCAATCAGAAGCAAAACAAATCAAGGGCATCAAAATGGCAAATATGCAGCAATCCTATCCAGCATCATGCAGAGCACATAAGCACAGATAATTAACATCAAGCACCCATTACATCTGCCTCCTGAACTGGAACATCTGCCTCCTGAACCGGAACATTCAGCACATATTGGAGGAAAACAGTAAAATCCCATATATGAATTTAATCTGTACCTTGGTCTTTTATTAGCATGCTGCTGTACAAAATACTTATTCAATATGCTCGGACCATAGATTTAAAATTATAATGGTAGGAAAAGGCTTCAGATTAAAATGTAAACATTTTGTAATATATAGAACAGACATAGCCTGAAAAACTGATATAGGAAGGACAAATACAAAGCTCTTGTTATAATTTTTGTAATGGTTAAGTGTGACACTCTATCTTTTCTAACTTTTTCAAAAGCTTTTACTCTTTGTGAAGCATGTGCTCCGCCATCTTAGTCAGATCTGCCATGTTCCTCTTCCAAGCAAAAGAAGAAATTGAAGGTGCCCGGTCCCTTGCCTCAAGCTCTGCACAGAAAAAGAAATGAAGAGAGAGAACAAATAAGGTAATACAGACAACAACAGGCAGCCATCTATTAAAATCAGCTTCCACCTTGCTCATACATACATAGTTCAGTTTCTTTACAATTCTAATTTACAATTATTTTCAAAAATACACAGCCCCCGGCAAGCATAGCCGGAGCAACTGGGGCACACCACAACACTGCCATTGCTGATGCACCATCGTTGCGAGGATACTACGAGTGATGACAAACTTTGCCTGCAATCTCGGAAGAGCCTGTGTGCTAGCACATATTTCACTGTTCTTTCATTACGCATTTATAGTATCAAGTTGATCCAAACACGGATGATACGAATTCGTAAAATTCCCCAGCCGGAGTACACTGTGTACAATGTGTAGAATTTTGGATGCTTCGAACTCTCTCCCGCACCCCTATGGATGATGCCAACGCACGAGCTGCGGCCGCACCCTCGAGCATTTAATGTCTTGATCGCTAATAGTGCGGTACACACCGTGGGCAGTGAGCGGCAGTGAGCACCCTGCACATCACCGATGCCGTGATCGCCAGTCACGCTGTACGTACCACAAGTAGCAAGCTGCAGCCGTACAGCCGTGAATGATTCCCGCCGGGCGTGAACAGATCTGAGTGAATGCATTTTTCATGCTTCTGCATGTGAATTTTGTTCATTTGGATGATACAAAATTTTCGGGTGATACAAACTTTTTGAGATCCTGTAAGATTCACATAACTGAGATTCTACTAATTTAAAAAAAAAAGTGCAAACTGTTTTTTACAAGGCTTACGCAAGAATGAACTTTGCCATCATTCAAAGTATCCTCAGAGTGAGCGTGCATCACCAACAGCAATGCCAAAGAACTGCTTTGCAGCCCCTTTGTCCACGCTGTAGGCCACATTTTTTTTTTCAAACACATTCCTTTATATTAAGGTTGTAAAGCAATCACAACATTTCGGTAAGCATTACAATACCATAGCAGAAAAAGTTTCTCATAATTTTTCTCATGATTTTCTCATAATTACAGGAAAACTTAAAAGATAGTTGCAAGCAAAGCTACATGCACAATTTTATTATAATGAAACCACAAGCAACGTAAGCAATGTGCTTCACTCCAAATTAATGCTAAACAAATTAATGCTTTGTAGAACAGCGAATCAGCACACTAAACAACACTTGGATTGCAAGAACTGCACTGCAGATGGCTTAAAGTTGTTGCACTGCAAGTTCTCTACAATCATCGCACATAGCTGAAAACATTTACAAACCTTCAGGAATACTGCTGACATTTTCAAGCAGGGAGTCAGGGCAAGAGTCACTCGCCATGCTCAGTGATCTCGGAAGAACAGTGCAGCAGCGTTGAGGGTGAGGGTGCTTGAATATTTGCTTTGGTGTCTGGCCAAATTCCATGATTTGGACCTCAAGAGAGTGCCTTTCATAGATGTCCTGGATGCTGAGAGGAAACATGGGGCTGGTTCATCACAAAATAATTTGGCTTCCATTGCACAGCACCAGCCAACTATTTATGGAAATACTAAATGTTGAATAAAACAACTGAGGAAAGTGTTGAAGAATGCTATAAGGTGAATAACCTCCATTGTTTTCCCATGGTGACCATTTGCTCCCAAGGGGAAAGCTAACTACAAGCAGTAGCTACTTGAAGTTAATGCTGTGGAAAAGTCTACAACAAATAGCCATTTCAATGCATAGCCTGACAACTTCCGAAATCGAAGATGATGTGGTTTAAACATCCCTCCGTTCCAAACAAATAATGACAAATGCAACCATTCCTGACTCAGATTTTTAAATTACAGGAAAGAAACTGGAATGGACATCAAAGAGGCCCTGAAACGTTTTCCTACTCCACAGCTGCTTATTTTTCTGGGCAGTCTCCCTTCACCATTTGGAATTTCTAACATCCTCTAAAGACTAGTGTCAGCATATGTTCTGGTCGCAACCTGAATACTCAATGCCACACGTGCAACACCCCCAATGCTTGGCCAGGTATATATGAATGCACTGCTTTTATTAGATAAATTCCACCTTTCTTTTATTCTAGCTGATGAAAAACCAAAAAACGACGTCACCTTTCCTCTATTCTTGTGCAAGGAAACTGGCCAAACAAAAGCCATGCTGATACTACAACAGAAGATGAGCAGTGATTGGAAAGAATACCAGAAATGGTCACAAAGGTTTTCACAACTCCTTTTAGTTTGACTAAAATACAACAAATGGCTTGAAATAGAGGCACATTTCTTTGTCTTTATAATCATAACTTTTAATAGACACTCAAAAATAAAAGTACAGAAACAAGAACTCACCTGTCCAGATCAACACTTCCTTCATAGGTCAAATGATAAAACACTGCAAAAAATAAAAATGTTGGTTTCAGGCAAATTTAGCCCAAAATAAAGCATGCGAAGTTCTTATTGGGGAAGGTTTGATAAGATGGACGGCTGCTTATTTCTAGCTTTTAACCATGCTGCAACCTGTAATAAACCCAGCAAAAACAACCTGCCTATTGTTGCTGCCTTTAAAAGCTACCTCTTAAATTACTTGTTGCATTGCAACACCTACATATTCACTAATTCAGATAATAGGCATTATCTAGCGACAGTCAAACAAAAAATAAATGCTTATTACAAGAGGGACCCTTACAGTTCAAGGAATGCAAAAGTGATCATAGAAAAAAAAAATACAACGCAAGCACAAAAACCCTTAGTGCTCAAACAATGATCATGATGAAGGTGAACAAAATATTTGTCACAGACAAAAGAAACAATGGTACTATCCCATCCCTCTGCATTTCTGCAGCAGCCAGAGTCTTCTTTGCCATATTAGTCCATGTTTCACAAAGAACTAGCAACATCAAACTTGCTATCTACCTTTGGGAACCAAATAAAAGGTGCTTCCAATAACAATTAAAAATAGTGACAAGGAAAATCCCCACGCCTTCCCCAAAGTTGCACAGCCAATTATACTTTCCAATATAGTGTTGAACACATTCATGTGGATGGCTGGGAGAACTCTGCCTGTGACTTTGGCCAATTAAGGAAAAGCAAGCTCTTTTGACTAACGAGTGCCACTGCACCAGTACAGCAAAAAACTACTGTGACTGTCCAGAGAAAAAGAAAGAACAGACATCCCTAAAAAGGAATGCAGAAAAATTCGTTTCTGCATCATTAATCTTAGGGCATAATATCTTATGCTCAAATAACATTACCAACTACAGCGGTCATTGCACGAAAGGTTTGTTCCACATATGTGCACTTTGCATTGGACACTTTTCACACTGCTTTGTCCAACTAGTCTAAAAGCATCTCACACAAGTGACACTGAGACTTTTAGACATTTTTTCTGTGTTTAGCACCACAGTTTTGAGAGTGAAGTGCCCTGTAATTTTGTGTCATGAAATTATATGGTGACAAAGAAATAAAAGCTCTATATTTTTACATATTTTATGATATGCTAGGCTAACATTTTATGAAGCAAGTTTCATGCTTTCAGCATGATAACATTTTTAGAAACCATTTGAGATTACGGCACCTGATCTCTCTAATTGCACACACCAAGGGTACAAGAAGACCCACCATTGTCAGCTAATACCGCCTCTTCTCCGGTCTGCTTGTAGCCAAAAATTAAGTCGATCCAGTCATGAAGGTTCTCGGAGACAAAAGATGACTCAAGAGCTTCCCTACATGTGCGTATAAAATGAGCAGGGCCTGTAATGAAGAAAAGTGGCTGGCAAGTTCAAAGTAAGCAAGCAAAACAGGAAAGAACAAGAAGGAAACATGCATGAACGCACCTTGAGCCCACTGTGGCAGTTCCACGTCGCCAACAGCACAACCATTCTGGCGCTTTCCAAAGTCTAAGTTCTAAACCACACACACAAAAAACAACAAAAGAATGCTAAAACAGCGTACCACTGTCTGTTTCCTAAACATCTGCAATGCTGCTGACACCTGATGGAAGGTTGCCTTATATATTTAGAGAAAACAACAAAAGCATATGATACAGTATACCTAAAACTGTGGCACACAGCAAGATCATCGAACTAAAACATAAAAAAAATAGAAGCATAGTGAAAGTAACAAGGTATAAAAACTGGTATGTGCTACTTTTCAAACACCCAATCTGCTTTATTGCCACAAATTTAAGAACCCTGCAATCTTAGGCAACATTCGTGCTTTTTACCACAGCTGAGTATTAGGTATGCTGATCCATGCTCGTAATGATAAGCATTTTAAGTTTATGCCATTGTTAGGCGATGACTCACTTCTTTCTCAACCAACTAAGAGTCATTACTGACCCTTCCTGAGAGGACAGCAAACATTAGAGGTGTGCTAACAAGTGACTACTTTGAGGCTTCTGGGTGGAGGTCACAGCACTGTTTCATTGTTGGGGGTTCGAAAGGAATAAAGGGGTCTCAAAGCTGGAAAGAAACGGGGGTGGGCACAGAACAACTGAAAGGAGTCACCAATAAGAGTCTTTCTTGGCCAAATGCTCGAGCTTGCTCCGATGACATATGCTACAGCATGTTTTTGTGTATAGTTGTATAGCTGTGTATAGCTACGTAGTTGTATATGGATGTTGACACTAACCACGTGCTTCTTATTGTCAAGAATGCTACCGACAGCTACTGCAGCGCTACTTTTCACACCTGAACACAAAAACATTAAGAAGAAACAAGCACTTACCTACATCCATGAAACAAGAGAAAAACACCAAAAGGATGCATCTCATTACGACAAATACTAACTATACTCCCTTTCACATGACACTCATCAAAAGATTCACCAAAGTTGCAAAACATAATTGGAATATGCGTGGCAGCTACATACTGCAGTTAAAAGACAGTGCAGCTAGTGAGCTTCCAGCACCACTAGCTATGCATGCGGTGTCAGTAGTGAGTTTCATACTGAAGTGAACTATATCATTCCTTTTTTTGTGCCCAGAAATCTACATCCGGTTACTTATAAAAGAACTGCTCACAATTTTCCTTGGTCAGCAGACGTATTTTTTCTTTTTCATTTTAGTCATCAAGTGTATTCACTGCTGCCACTACATTTTTATGCAGTGTTATCATTTGAGCAAGAAAATAAACCTGTATAAAAAGAACAAGACAACATTTTCATTTATAGACTGCTTTTAAACATCTTAAGCAGCTTAAAGATCTTCCAATGAAAGCTCCCTGGGCATCACCACACTACTTGCAGGACTGTTGTATGGATGTGGCAATAGCATGGTGAAAGTGACAGCAGAACTGGTTTGCAACAGTCCAGAGAGGAGGTGTTTCAATGTTTCTCTCACCAGACGGAAAGGCCGACATTTCTTTGTTTTCAGTTCTTCACGACGCCATGCACTACAGTTTCTTAAAGGCTGCTTCTTTGGGGGTAAAGATTTTAGACAGCTGCCTTCCCCTACACGGCCCTTCGATGTAAAGGCTTGCCATTTCTGCCATGTACATGAACACTCTGTGCCTTTGATTTGAAAGGTTAAATTCTAAAGGCTTTTGGGGTGCCCATGTGATGAGGTGTTAGAGCTGCTAGCTACAAACTGCCCATACTAAAAAAGTTTGGGTATGCCTGCACAACTATTCCACACCAGGCATCGAAACGTCACGTCCACACATCCCACCACACATCCCACATGTGCGATGAATTCGTGGAGGGTAGCAGGACAGCAAAACCTCCAACTTTTCATTGACTTTTCTAAGAAGAAGAGCTCCATTTTTTAACTGTCTAGTGAAATGCAGGCGACAAGTCCAAACACCCAATCTGGCTGAAGCGTAGGTTTATTCTGCCACAGGACTCAATTCTTAGTTCTACTTGCCAAAATACCAAATATGTCGGGTAATGAGCAGCATACCAGAGCCACTTGATTAATGCTGGCTGTGTTGCTAACTGCAACTGCTGCAGAGGTTAAAAGATTCACCTATGACTATGATTGGTCATTATCTAGATTTTCATGAAGGCATTCTTGTGAAAATGTAATGGACACTGACTATTTTATATAAAAATAGCAGACATTAACCTCAAGGCCATGAAAACAAAGTGTAGTGGGTAGAACGCATGGCGAAAGAACCACCATGGAGCTTACCAGTGAGTTGACCAAGAAGTCACCATTGCAAGCAGGGTCGTAAAACTCGGGAATAAGTTCCTTAAAGTCTGCTGCATCCGTAGTCACATTCCTCCATGTATCAGAAATACTAAAGAACAGAAAAGTCGGCACTATCACCATCATTTCAAGTCAGCATTATCACCATCATTTCAAGTTAGTATACTGCATGCAAAACAAAGCCAACGACAGGCGGTACAGAAGCAAGCCTTAAAGCACACCTATTAAACATTCTGTCTGGGTGGTCGAAGCGGCCATTCTGCAGGCACAACATGTACTGCGGCACTGAAACCAGGTAGAAAACAGACCATCATTAACAAAGCAATAAATGAAAGGAAATAACAAGCTTATGTTACTACAATACATAGCACATTTTCTCAACACATTTCTTCAAAACAACAGTTCGTTTGGAGGCGTGTTCTATGACAAATGCCACTAATTAACAAAACAGACCTTAAGAAAAATTTTATGCTGAGACCAGAAGCTAGTTTGCCTTTCTCTTGCATGCACATGGCAATTTAACATCAAACAACACTATGTCTGCCACAACTTGATTTACTGCTGCTGTGAGCTGCAGTTGTACCAGTGCTTCGGAATGCAACATGCTCTATCTTAGCTCTATTGCAATATTTTGGATCTATACGCATCTATACTGCGTCCTTGCAACATCTTATCATGCACTTGTTCCAATCACCAAAATTTTAACTTAACCACTGTGTCAGTAGAGTAGTGCTGCAATAAAAATTAGAGATTAAAAGTTAAGCAGTGTGACATTGAAATGAGGTCATGTCTGAAAATTCCCTAACTGCTGAAAACATAGCTCATCAGCTCTTTAAAGTGATGTCATTATTCTAACAGGAACTAAGGAAATAAAAAATGGTGGTATATATATCGTATCCTATATTTAATGGCAAATTCAAAAGACTACTAAATATTAGCAAATAAAGTGGAAACTTGAATGATAACCTCACTCATGCCATCGAGAATTAATTTGATTGGTTTTATGGGGTTTTAGCATCCCAAGGCGACTCAGGCTATGGGGGCGCCGCAGTAAAGGGCTCCGGGAATTTTGACCACCTGAGGTTCTTTAACGCGCACTGACATCGCACAGTACACGGGCCTCTAGCAGTTCTCCTCCATTGAAATGCGACCGCCACGGCCGGGATCGAACCCACATCTTTCGGGTCAGCAATCGAGCGCCATAAGCATTGAGCCACAACGGCAGCTTGTAAATGAATTTGAGGAAGTTTAACTAATCACACACCTGATGGCATTACTATAGTCCAAGTTTGCCCATATTAATGTAATCAGATTTTATGTTTACGGTACTATGCAAAACAAACATCTTCCAGTGCCTATATTAAAACTGTGCAACTTTAAAAAATTTATACCACTTGGAATAAGTTCCAAAGAGGAAAAGGATGTACTATACAAGCTATACTGTGAGCAAAAATATACCGAGTTTAGTGAGCCACATGTCTTTTATAACCCTGATACATTCATCTCCTCAAAACTTACATATTACATCTATGAGTACCAAGGGCTTCATGCAACACTTTCAAGAGCACTGCTATCAGAATTCAAACAGCCATTCTTTTTACGCACTAATACTGTTTGCTGTGTGTGTGTAAGTATTTGAGTTTCGGATTAGAGCTGAATAATAACCAGTCAAATTATTCATGTGAACTGTTTAATGCCCAGTATTTGAATATGCAAAACATTCAAACTATGAATAACTAGCTGCCCACAGCTAGACTGTGAGTTAAACAGCCACTGCATTTAAAATCTCAGAGGTCAGCATTGCACTGACACTAACATTGACATTTCCTCCTCCCTTTCTGGAAATTTGCCACGCACAATTATGTGCAGTACAACAACAGATGGCAAGTTCTGCCCCTCTGCCTCCCTTGCCGCATGCGCGTGTTGCTAGTTACATGTGCCTCATGCACGCGAAACTTCATCAGAATGCTGCAGTAAGCAAGGAACAACATACCTATTTACTCACGTAATGAACCCACTCGCATAATGAACCCGCCCCCCACTTTTGTTGGTCAGAATTTACTTTTTTTTTTTTACCCTCAAGCTTTTTGTAGCTGGTTCCTCAGTTTTCGCGCTGTTGCAGTGCAGACCTTGGCGCCGCCGATAACATCACTTGTTTGTTTATCTTTTGAGGAGAGCTCCTGCCAGAAGGAGGGGGGGGGCACGCAACGCACTCTTTGGCAGTGCGCCCTTTGGCAGCGCGCCAAGATGCTGCCCACTGCAGATAACACCACCACTTGTTGATAACACCACCACTTGTTGTAAGCAGGGTTTCAATGTGACAGCCTCACCTTGTTTGAAAAAATTTATGAGAACTACCCCTTTCACGACCCAAAAGCCATCCATATTACACTGAGGCCTGTCATTTATTTTCTGCAATAAAATCCCATGTTACCACAACATGAACTGCTTCCAGACTCAAGTAAACGAATCAATATGGCACCAGTGATGAAATGCAATGTCAGCACATTTTGCCACCAGTGATCAAACTCCATAGAGAAGTTTCCTGAAATAATTTACTGATTTGTACAGATGATCTGGATGAGACACACTGTATTTAGCAGTGTGACAGCTGAACATGATTTATCCATGATGTCATTGCCACCTGTCCTGCATTGCTAACTGCCTAAATGCATTGCTAACTGCCTCGCTCTGTTTATCACCATTATTTCATCATAATGAGCATTCCAAAAAGCTGATAAGTGTCAAAGAGGAATATTTTCCAGATGACGCAATCCAATCTCACATCCTTGATTCATTAGATACCAAGGTAAAATATAATATCAGGCTGCCCCTGCGCCATCGTCCATCACTTGGAAACCAAATATATTGAATATTAGCAGGAAGGTTCAAACTTCTGCCATGCTACCAACATCCACCTATGGCATCCTGGACTTCAGGTACAGGGGGCTGCACAGTCACTTTTCTGCCCCAAGGGGGACGGCGGGGGGGTGAAGGGTCTGGGAGTTTTTTCTTTCACCACACTAAGATCTGGGTTATGCCTCAATCACCGATATGGGACAGAGCAACCTGCTTACTTTTGCGCACCAAGTAGTACAGCACGAAGCCAGGAGTGGAGTAGTGGGACCCATAGAGAAACTTGGGCTCAGCCATTTCTGCATAGCGATCCTATGTAATAAAAATTTTTTTTGCAAACATCACCAGTCTGGAAACCAACAGCGAAAAAAACCAACTAGATATCAAGAGGCATGCATTAGTGCACCTTGGCAAAAATGCACAAAGCATAAGCCTGAAAAATTTTCACACCAGGAAAAAAAAAATGACCTGGCGATACAAATGCAAATGTTCATTTCTGCTCAGCTTCAAAGCCACTCCAAGAGGTTTTTGCATATCATCCTGACTCTTTGGCTGCTTGTACACAGCAACTTTCAACTTTCTCTCGTCTGTTTTAGAGCTGAAATAAAATGCATACTTGAGCTCGTACTGCAGCCTTGTAGCAAGTACACAAAGAGTTGGGAATTTATGATGTGGAAGGAACTGAAACCACATTGTAGCTAACAGTTTAAAATGCCCACAGTTGCATACGTTTGTACATGTACATGCCCAATATTCTCTTTAATATAGTTAAATCACTGCTAAGTTTTAGTCTTGCAATCTTAAAACCTGTTCAATATACAGCAGACTCCCTTGAAGAGGCCACAAAAATTTTTATTATTAGACGCCCCCCCCCCCCCCCAAAAAAAAAAAAAGGATATATGAGTATGCTAGGTCCAAATACATGTTACTAATGAAAAAAATGAATGAAATGACCTTGCAGCGAAGATAATTTGCAAACAGAATATTTACTGCACTACACATCAAGTGAAACGAAAAGAGAAAGCATGAAACATGACCACATCATATCATTTGAAAATGGCATTGTTAAAGGTTTTTTCTTTGGTCCTCTCTTTTTCTCTCCCCTTTTTTGCAGCGACTGCTATTAGATGTTCTTTGTTTTTGTTTTTTTGTTGCCTTCCTTCAAGCTCCAAGCACTCCAATGGCTCCCCAGCTGGCTAGCTGTGCGGCAAAAGGCTCTGAAATCACATGATCGTCTTTTTTTCTTCTCTGATTTCACTCCTTCCGAAGCACGGCTAAAAAGTTCGTCTCATATCTGACACTCTGCCTTAACTGAGTTCATCTCTGTATAACATTTGGTATACTCAAGTTCAATACCACAGATCAAGACACAGCCGTATTGAGTTCATTAGACTTGCCTTCAATTTCTTGAGACGTTTTTCTGATAGTGCACCCAATGGTCGGGACAGGTCTCTGTAGCTTGAACTGTTGCTCAGGTCTGCCGAAAATTTAAAAACCAGGCATGCACACAGTTTCTTATTGTTAAAACAGCATTAAGACCAAATAAAATCCCACATGCTTTATACACAGGCTACTAAAGCCTGAATAACCACAAACTTCTTTGGCACAACAAAGACGAACATCAAATAGAGCGGAACCCGAATGTAACCTAATTACGCATACTGCTTAAAATGCATGGTGCACTTTAAATGCAGTCACAAAGGATTTCCTATGTAGCCGCATTGAACTAATGTGCTTGCCAACCACTTTCTACTAGCTTCTTGTATACCTGCAAGTTAATGTGTACAGTTTTCACTACTGTATAAAACGTCCAACCATATAGCTGATTGGCTGTCTTGTGATGCCACACATTGACACAAAACCTTTTCCACCCTCTTGCAAAGCACAATCGACACAGAAAATTGTGACCTTGCCTTCGATTCTCGCAAAGGAAGTGCCAACATGCCATGATGTTGCACCCATCAGGGGCAGTGACATGTGCTTGCAGCAAGCATTTATCACTGCAATCCTTATCACAGTTAATGTCTTTACTACCCGACCGAGCATGCAGCCCAACACACAGCCCAGCTAGTTGTGGCTGAAAGTGGGTCTGTGTAGCATTTTCTTTTTAGATATGTCAGCTGTTGCAACAGGAACTAAAGCTGTTGCAACTTTCAATCAAGTGTGGTCAATGATTAAGGCACCTTCACAGCGGCAGTCAGTAAGACTCAGCATTGCCGCATATCACTGTGATTTGCAACCAGCAAGTGGCAGAAGCACTCAAACAGTTGAATCTCCTCCATACACTAGCTATAAACCAGAAGCGCCCATGCTGCCATGCCAATAATGCTGCACAGTACACTGATGTAGTGTCAAGCTAAGGAAACAGTTTTCTGTTCGCGAAGACTATTCAGCTAAGGTTCGATTAGCTAGAAAGAAACTTTTCTCTTACGGTCAGCAAAGCAAAGCATCGTTCAAGATTCGTTTCGATAAGCTACTCATCGGCAAAAAGCATTTCGTCTATCATGCAGATACAGATTCTGTAGTTGAGCTGAAACCATAGCAATTACTGCAAGTACTGCGGGATCCGCAATCTCATCTTTCCAGTCCTCAGTGCCCATGCCCTATTGTAGCCTATCATAAAACTTTGGTTTTGCTAACCAATATTCGAAGTTACATGCCTAAAAAAGAAACAGTTGAAGCCCTTCTTGATAACCACAGCACAGACATCGCATTATTCACTGAATCTTGGCTTACACCCGATATTCAGGATTTCGAACTACTTCACGACAATCAGTCATTTCACGCGTACTGGTGAGACAGAGTAGACCGCAGGGGAGGCGGCATTCTTGCTCTGGTGAAATCAAGCCTTTCTTCCGCCCTAGTTAGTATTACCAGCCATTGTGAAATTTTTTGCATTAACTTCTCTTTTCCCTCTTGTACAAACATGCTAGTTGCATGCTACAGAGACCCTGATACCGATCCCTCGTTTGTTAATGACCTTCACTCTGTTCTTGAGAACTTGCAGACTCGATTCCCTCACGCCAATCTTACAGTGTGTGGGGACTTCAATTTTTCTGACATCGATTGGGAAAACCTGACTGCGTCATCTCGGCAATCCAAGCACTTTTTAGGATTTAGGACTGGTCCTTGCCTTCAACCTTTCTCAAGCAGTGTGTATCCCAACGCGAGGTTGAAACATTCTCGACCTAGTCCTCGTTTCTAACCCTGAATTGATCGAATCGCTTTCATGTACTAGTAGATTAAGCGATCACTGCCTCATATCTTTCAACCTTTCCATTGAAACTTCTATCTGCCAACCGTCTAATAAATATATCCGAGATTATTCAAAGGCTGACTTCGCGAGCATTAACGCTCATCTCGAAGATTTCCTTTGCACCTTTGAAATTTCCAGACGCACGAAATCGGTGAATGAAAACTCAAGTCTTTTTAAAGAAAAACTTTTACCTCTTGTAGACGCTTATGTCCTGCTTATTTGTATCCGAGGGGACGCCGGTAAACCGTGCTACTCAATTGCGCTGAGGAAATTGTCTCGAAAGAAGAAACGCTTTTTCCACATTGCCAAGAAATCAGGATGCGCTGTGAGGTGGCAGAAATAAGTCGATTGCCTACGCGAATACACACAGCTATTACGGTCTTCGAAAAGAAAATTTTACTGTCACGACCTTATGGACATAATACGGGTGAACCCGAAAAAATTTTGGAGTCTACTCATGCCTACTAAAAACCTTTCCTATAATATTTCTTTGAAGGCGCGAGACGGCTCCGATGTTACAGATTCCGAGCGCTCGAACGCAATGAACACATATTTCACCTCTGTTTTTACCCATGAGCTCATAGAAAGCAACAGCTTTGCCCTACCTAACCTTAATTATGCAGCTATGCCACCTATTGTCATCACATCGGATGGAATCTCAAATCTCATTGATAATCTGAAACCATCCACTTCCCCTGGACCAGACAACATCCCCACCAAGATCAAAATACGTTACAAGTCAAATCCTACAACTGATTTTTGCTCAATCTCTCGAAACTAGCCAACTTTCGGAGGACTACAAGATAAACAGAGTTGTGCCAATTTTCAAAGCTGGAGATCGCACCGCCCCTCGAATTACCGACCGATTTCGCTGACATGTATCTCGTGTAAACTCTTCGAGCATATATTATACTCAATATATTGCATCTCACCTCGATCAGAATTCCTTTTTCTTTTCCAATCAGCATGGCTTCAGGGCAGGCTTTTCGTGCGAAACACAACTCTTTGAGCTCACTACTGATCTTCACTTAAATTTAGATTCCTCATTTAAAACCGATATCATCTACTTAGATTTTGCCAAAGCCTTCGATCGCGTCCCCCCCAATGTCTGATGTCCAAACTCTCTCGTCTGTCACTCGACCCTCTTACTTTATCCTGGATCCACTGCTTCTTAACTAACCGCCAACAGTTCACAGTCATCACCCGTCATACATCCGAAACTACCAGAGTAATCTCCGGAGTCCCCCAGGGATCGGTGCTTGCTCCGTTACTGTTTTTAATATTTATCAATGACCTACCTTCTGGTATCTTATCAACAGTCCGTCTTTTCGCGGACGATTCCATCATCTATCACCGCATCATCAACAGCAGTGATCAGACAATATTACAGGAAGATCTCTTCAGAATTCAGAAGCGGTGCTCCGACTGGCTAATGCAGCTCAATGTTTCAAAATGCAAATTCATCCACATTTCATGCAAACGCTGCAATCTTTATTTTCCATACACCCTGAACTCAATAGCCTTGTCTCAAACTAATTCATACAGGTACCTCTGCACTGAGATAACGACCAGTCTAACATGGGCAGATCACATAATGAAATTATGTGCCAGTGCTTCCAGGACACTTGGATTCATCAGGAGGTCACTTACCATGTCTCCCCCAGCCATCAGAGAACTAGCATATGTAATATATAATCGCAGCAAACTAGAATACGCCTCAACAATATGGAATCCTTACCAGGCCTACCTGATTGACTCACTCGAGGCCATCCAAAACAGGACAGCACGTTTCATCACCTCGCAGCACAAACCTCGGCTCAGTGTTACTGTCATGAAATCATCTCTCGGTCTCAAATCATTAGCGCATCGCCGAAAAATTTCAATTCTCTGCCTCTTCCACCAACTGTACTTTAACTTTCCAGCACTCCGCAAACGCCTTCTGCGCACTCCGGTATGATCATCTCGCCGTTTATTTAATTCCTTTAGCATACAGCGCTTGCACGGCTCCACCAATGCATTCAACAAATCGTTTCTTCCTTGTGCGATCGAATTCTGGAATAACCTGCCCGAAAACATTGTTGTTGAGACAAATCCTTCCAACTTTAGGCAGCTACTCATTGACCATTTCAAAGAATAAAACTTTCCTAAACCCTGTGTCAGCTACGATGCACTGCAAAACAATCAAACACTTTATTGGACACGTAATACTGTAGTGTGTATTTCTGTGTGCTTCTTTTTCACATTTTCTTTCATTGAATATATTAATTTGTTACTCTTTTGCTTTGCCTAGTTTCCTCTACTTTGTTTGCCTTGTCATATGTATGACCGTCGGACACTTTGTATCCCCCCCCCCCCCCCCACCTTATGTAATGTCCCTTCGGGACCCTTAAGGGTTAATAAATTATGATGATGATGATTAATTGTGTGATTTGACAAGAATACCTGTAGTGAATGTGATTTTGTGATGTTCTTTTTCAAGAATTGCCAAACAGACTAATGAAGACCACCATTTTGAGAACTTTAAAATTAAATAAGTAGCGTCAATATTTCCAACACATTATGTGCAGCACGCTTCTTTTTAGATGTGACGTGACGATGGTGAGTTGCAGAGTTGGACAATCAGTTGGTGTGCCAACATCTGACTGTTGCCACTTGATGCAACTGCGACAATTGCAAACACACGAGTCTGGTACCTTCCAGACAAGTTAGTTGGCTTTTGAGTGTGGCACTAAAATGCTGCCATTGTCACTGCAAGGCAGCAGTGGCGGCAAAATAATCAATTTCTCACCAGGTGGACTGAACTGAAACTCGTGCACTGTCATAGTTTTTTTTTTATCAACAAATTTACTGCTTTCAGTAAACCTGTACTACTGCTTAGCATGTAGTTCTTGCACATACATGCCAACTATATGCATTACAAGATTCTACTATATATGAGACAAGCAATAATCAGATATGACTAGTTTCTATGTAACATACACCACTGCACTGGCTTAATAGTGAGGACTGCACCATTGCATAGAAGCTACAACAGAACAGGTGAAAGGTCCCCTAAGTACCACTGATTTTGCCTATCTTTACACAGTAGAGAAGGTTGTTTTAATGAAGAGAACTGTGGACTATGCCTTTCGCATCAAAAATGCTTTTCAACATAAAAACCGTGCTTCAACTGAGAAACCTTTGTTTTCATTCAGCCCATTCAAAGATGGGCGTGAAAAAGAAACAGCAAGGAAAATATTCAGCCTTCGCGTCAACACAATTTGCAGTGGAAAACTAAAAGCATGTTGATTATCAAACAGGTTTTGCAAGACCTCACCGCAATGACACCTTCAACTAGCAGTTTTTTGGCACTTCAGCAGCAACAAGACCAACAAATTTTTGTCTAAGCATTCACTTTATTTCAATACCTAGAATATGCAAGCAGTGCTGCTGCTTTTCAAGACCAAGATTAACCAGTGATGACAAATATACTGATTACAAGTACAACAAACTTTGATGTACACCAACACTGCATTTCATAATTATGACTCAGAGAAAATAAACTGAATTCACACCATACCTAAAGTATTGCTCTTGTAGTCCCCTATCACCCAAGGGAACACTGGATACTGTGTGAGGTCATTAAAACTGCGATCAGCCAAACTGTAACCGAGGGCGTAGAATAGGTTATGCTATAACATTGCAGACAACTGGCTAGTCGGTATAGTGAAATTTATGAACATGTGAATGCACAGTGCAAAGAACAACACACACAAAAAATAACTCTTCTGGTTTCCTTCCTTTCTGTGTACTTGCTCTATGCACTGTGCACTTAACAGAAAGGTTATAACATGCCAAAAAATGTCATTCACTAAAAAGAAGCACAAATACTGAAGGAATATTTAAATGTGCAAGAATTTGATGTTTTGTAAAAAGCACTTTTGGAAACAATGCAAAAGGTCAAGTGAGCAGATAACACTCCTCACGCTACATGAGGTCATACCTACAAATGGATCATGGCAAGTTTTTCCACCCATAAAAAGACCCTGAACCCCACTCACCCTTGAGCTAGGTGAGTAATATTCAATGCAGTGACTGCACTGCAGTGAACATTTCAGCCAAGTTATGCAGCCTTACGTTGGTGCAAAATGCTCCCAAATGGAGCTCAAACCTAAGTTCTCCATTCTTTCTTCCAGCTTATCTACCATCATGTTAGCATGGCAGAGGAGCATAGCCTACAGGAACTGAATACGACAGCCAATGCTGGGGGAGGTTTAACATGCACTTACCCGTGACACCATCCAAGATTGTGGTGAGAGCCAAGTTACCATGGGCAACAGCTATAGCCTTTCTAACTGGGGCAATGCGCCCAGAGGCACAAGTTGAGGAAAAACAAAGGGGAGAAATGGGGAGCTGAGGAAAACCAAGTTGAAGGCAAGTTGAAAAGCTAAACGTTGTACATGTAATCCCTTTGCTCCTGTTGCACATTTAGGAACAATTCTTTCTGGGTAACTTTGCTGGGAAGGTGTCCCACAATTTCTCTTGAACAACAAGTGGTTCAGGGACCATTTAAAAGCCAATGGCCCTATTTCTTGCACTAAGACAGAAGACTCAGGCCTGCCAAATTAGAGTAAAAATACAATTAAAACATTTTTGCACAAAACATACCTGTTGATGTACAGCAAATAGTCATAATTTGAAATGACACCATTCTGCCAAAGCAAAGTCATGTTCTCTTGGCCAGAGTCCTCAAGCTTTAATGCTGCAGAAATGAAAAAAGGAAGAAAAATAGGTTGTAACACTCATGATTGCAAACTAGTCACACGTCAGTATGCCCTTCATCCTTGACTTGCCACACTGCACAAAGATATTACGACTAGTCACAGTGTATGTCATAATCAATTCACTCTGCGAGTCAGGAAGTATGCATGGCTATTCAAATGGTGTTTTAATGCAATTCAGAATGTAAATCCAGCTTGCTACAGGCACAGCCTCGACATTATTTCTGTACTTGAAGTCACCAGTATCAGACATGATGACAGATAACGATAAGGAAAATGTTACCTTCTTGGCTGGTAAGCTGCTTATACAGTTCATCTCGCTCTTGCTGTGTCTTGAAGGAAAGGAAAAGGTGCTTTAGCACAGAGCTGTCAGAACAGTAAAGCTCTAGGCCCTGAAAATAAAGGAAGAATAAACAATTCATCACATTTTCTACTAAGCTTCACATTTTTTCATGTTCAAGAAATATACATCATGTTAATTCGTCTCCCCTTATGTAATGCCCTCAGGCCTTTAAGGAGAAAATAAATGAAAAATGAAATTTTTAAAGCAGCCATGAGTTGCACTGCATGCATTCAAAATTTTAGTGTGCATTTCTATGTAATGCAAGTGCCACAGCTAGAAGACCATTGTCACAATATTGCAATACATGCTGTGACAACTACTACAGAGTGCCCTATTTTCCAGCGCTGTTGAGATGTGCCGTGAACAATGAAGAAAGCACATGCTTTACTTGTTTCCCGAAGCACGAGAAGACAAGAGGCTTCTTTGGCAGCAATGTGCCCTCTTCCCCAAGATTGGCCCCAGCCGTGTAACCACCAGGCATCCACAGAAGGCGGTGCCAAATGGGCTAAGTTGTCCAATAGGCAAGTGCATCAAGATATATGGCAACATGCCCCTGGCTCCAGGCAAGGTGCTCGTTCTGTATGGTATGGTGTCCTTTCTCCATATTCATGTTTTCTATTTGAATAATTCAGTGCCATGGTCTAATAAGCTGCACATGCTGTTTCCAAGCAGTTGCTAGTGAATGCAATCTAGCCTTAGCGGAGGTTCCAAGGCCTCAGCAGAACATCCACAATTTGCTGATACGTGCACTTCTAACCAAGTTAAAGCGAACCCACTTAGAGCAGCAAAAGCCGTCATGATTATCATCACTGGCCCACTTAAACACATCGCCAAACAAAGACCTCACCCAGTAATCTCCAACTAGCCCTGTCCTGTACCAACTGTGCAACCCTAATCCCACAAATGTCCTGATCTCACTGTCCATCTGATTCTGAACTAATTTTTTTTTCCTTGCCAATTATTGATTTACAACAAAAAAGGGAGTTTCGATGACGCAAAAATGAGTTTCGATGATGCAAGGGCAGCTTTTGGCCAAAGAGCGCCATGGCACAAAATATTTTTCATCTGTACAAGGTGTGGTCACAGATCCATTTTCCAAGCATTTCATCGAGCAGAAGCCGAGCACCAGGCCAGGGGAAAGCTTGTACCCACTGTATCACCAGTGGGTACCCAGAGACACTGGGGATCAATCCCCACACCTCCCACAATGAGGCGGATGATCAAACCACTAGGCCGCTGCTGCGGTGAGAAGTACCTACTACTCTCCAATTAGCCCTGCCCTGTACCAGCTGTGGCAACCCAAGGCATCCAAACTTCCTGATCTCTAGAAGAGAGCTGATACAGGCTGGTTGGTACACGTTGACTAAAAGGATGTAACAGTGCTAAGATGAGACAAAAGGGAACGAGCGTTTCGTTCCCTTTTGTCTCATCTTAACACTATTACATTCTTTCCTGATCTCATCTGTCCATCTGCATCTGATAAAATTGATGTTTCCTTGATGTTTCCTTGCCAATTACTGCTTTACAATAAAAGACATGGATATTCAGAGAACTTCACGATTCCCTCCAAATTTTCCAACACAACAGTACAAAAAGCCAATTATACAGTACGAACTACAGAGTAATTTGATTACAGTTTTTCTCTGCCAAGTAATACCTGACATTTTCTGATAGAATTGTATCTTGAATAAGACTGTAATACCTGTGCTACACGGGCGTTTCGAATGCCTTCCAAACGAATGTCATTCGACTCGACTGCCAAACCTGCGCTGCTACATGACGTTTTTGAACGGCATTCGGTTCACATGACATTCGAGTCGACGGAGCTCCGCGGAGACATTAGAGATTTTGGAATGCCTTCGAGGCGCAAGCGCGACTACTCTCTACCGCAGCGTCTTCGCGCCATAGGTGGCAGCATAAGTTTTGAAGAGCAAATACGTTCTTTAAACGATGAAATTCTAAATACTATTTATATACACTACACGGGTCTTTTCCAGAAGTTTTGTTAGCAAGCAAATATTTACCGCATACTCTGGAACCCATCGTAGGAAAGAAAGGCAGCCATTTTGGCCCGGTGCCAGTTTTTTCACTTTGTGCTGTTGCTTTTGCTGTGTTTTGTCTTTTTATTTTGTGTGCGTGTGCGTCTATGTACATTTTAAGTGAGCTTTTTTTTTATTCAGTGAAGTTTATTGCACTTTTTCGTTTTTTGCGACACACGCAGGAGATAGAGCCCAATGTAGCCAACAGACCACACACAAAAAATGGCAGGGCTACGGGCTTGGGAGGCGTTGGCTTGAGCCTCTTTTAGAACAAAGGCGTTTAGTAATGAATAAATAGTAAAATTTATTAGAAATGACATATTACTTTTAAAAGTAGCAATTTTATAGCGGACTGTAACTATACATATTAATTGTTGCTGCTATATTTGTTTAAAACAAAATTTGATGGCAGCAGCACCCCTGTAGCTTGGCGGCAGAATACTGAAACTTTCGAATGCTTTTGGAATAGTCGTGTAGCACCGTGCGGGTCCGTCCAGTCCGAATGCCATTCGAAGTTTCGAATGCCGTTCGACTCGAATGTCAGCTCAACGTACCCGTGTAGCTCAGGTATAAGTTAAGCCCGAGTTTTCTGCAAAACTTGCCTTGCCACAAAACAAAATACCAAGCACTAAGACCTTCAGTGGGCTGCATAACAATTAGCATAAGATCTCCAAAGGTGTTTTTTTTTTTTTGCATTCCTTACAAGATCCCACATCCTCCACAACACAGTCATTGCTGTAGAAATTTAAAGTGTACTATAAGGTACTTGCTGAAATTGTACTGTTCCATTAAACTGCAGCCATTGAGTCTTTCACAGTGAAAAACAAAAAATGAACTTTTTCTTTGTGACGATCACAGCAACACTTGACCAGCTCTTACAAGTCTTCAGAAAGCACATGCAGGTGGATGTAGCCTCCATCACACTGTAAGTACCAAAGCTGCACTAAACACATGCCGTGCCTTGAAGTTGAGAGCAAAATATAAAGGGCATTCAGCAAAGAGCTACCACTGTCATCTAAAAGCGCCACTGCCATGTCAGAAGAACAGAAGTAAGGGGACACTTAAGCTCTGCCCTAAGAGTATGATTCGACAGTGTTAATGGGTATTTTTGTTTTCTGCTTTCTTTCTTAATTAGTACCTCTTTCTAACTACATACACTCACTATAATACATCAGCAAGCATACCAGACCATGTGATACACCAGAAGACACAAAAGGTTTTCCTTTAACTAAGTCGTATGAATGTGCCTCAATGGCCTAGCGGTAACATGTCTGACCCAAGGCTCGTGGGTTTGATTCCCAACTAATTAGTACCCCAATTTCTTTTCCAGTGTAAATAATTTAGTTTACACCCTTATATGCTATAATGGCATTTCTGTCATGCTACGACCGTGTAGACGCAATTTAGCCGGAGTTTTTTCACTTTTATTTTTAAGCTCAATGTGTGACGTCACGACCCCCTCCACCAATCCTGAATTAGTGTGACAAATGAGCATGGCTTTTCCTCCGAACGTCCGCTCTAACGCTGTCGTATTAATAATAAAGCAAGTTCAGCCCTAGACAAGGCGTAACTTTCAGCAGCACCTGTGAAATGAATCTGGAGCTTAATGTACTATCAGGAACAAAAGTCTCCAGGGCACATAAGCGTTAAGAGAGCACATGGCTACGTTACCAGCCAAAGGCTCAAGGTCACTCTGGTGGAAGTGGAAGTAAGAATCATGTGCTCTCACATGAAGTAGTGAAATCAGGCATGACGTGATGCAACTAATGCATAACATAAATGCATGACTTCGTTGCACCTAGACAGCTGTTCGCAGGTCCTGGAGACCGTTTTCTCCCAAGAGCAGCACATAACAGGAAACAATTCTGGATCTGCTTCAGAAGTGTTCAATCTGACTTTATGACTACTAAAAACATGTCAAAAGTTACGACTGCAATGATGTAAAGTGCGGTCGACTGCCAAAAGAAGCACAAAAATGCTGTCTCCATTCCCAGCATCGAGATTTATCTCTTATACTGACAAGCCATTTGAAATCGGATGCCATAAAAGATGATGCATAGAGACGCCTGCTGCTGAGCTCCTCGCACACTGGTTTGATTTTGTCAGACGATATTTGGTTGCTTAAAGGGGCTATGACAGCCCATTTTCACGCATACCCTGCTTATCGGCTTTAATTCCCAACAGGCTAAGTTACAATTCTCCCAATTTTTAGTTGATTCTGTGCGGTAAATATTTTTAAAACGAATTTTTTTTGCTTCTTTTGCGAACTGCTTGCTGGTCTGGCAACCTCTGATCGCCGACGTCACGAGCACATACACGCCACGCGTCGTCTGCTGCGAGCTGTTGAGGTGCTTGCATGCACACCGTAGACAGCGGTCGCTCGAAAAGTTTTTTTTTTTTTAGCCTAGCGAAATAAAATGCATTTTCCGTGTTCTCTTTTGGGAAGCCTTCAACTTAGTACGCGAGCTGAGTGATCCTTGGGAAAGCGGACTTGCTCGTGGCGCCCACTTTCCGATTGTTGAGGAAACAGAAATCGATGGACCCCTGCTTTATTATTTACACTTAGAAGCATGCTGCTCGTACGTTATGAGTGTGGTCTCTTTTGAGCAGTCAAGTGCTCCCGTATGTGAAAAGCGGCACGTGCCGTGCACACCTTTGCCAATGTGAGCCGTGAAAGCCGCTGTGTTTTGTAGCTAGCTACCAAGTTCTTGTCCGCTATTCATCGCTCGATAATTAAACTCAAATTATCAAAAAGTGCACTACAGTAGTAACCTTGAGGCACGAAAGGAGCAGAGAAAAGTGCCGAGTGCGATGACTTCCGCGCTGCATGTACGCGTTTGTAAGTCGAACATACATTTCCTTCGACTCATAGAATCTTTTTGCAGGAACCAAGCCACTTGCAAAACGCTACGTGACTCGAATGCTTTCACTGTCCGCAGCGATGAATAGTCGCCGCCGTCTAAATGAATGCTTCGAAATAATAGTACAGCATTTTGCTGTGCGTGCGCGTTGTGTCCCAGGAGTGCGACGATTACGACAACTGCAGCCCCGCGCTGAGGTTGTTTACATGGCTGTGCGCAAACAGTACTGCTCGTTTGCGTGGCATAAAACGCCAGGTGGGTTATCCTCATATATTACGTACTTTTGCTCACAAATTGCACTTTTACTCATTTACACACCATGATAACACTGCAATAAGCGCCAATAATGTTTAATCGTCTACTTAGGAAACGCTTCGCGTAGGATACCGGCGCTTTCCGCTAATTGTATCTGCATTCTCTTATGTCACCAAAATTTAATTTTAGACCGGTTTAGCTAAAAAACGTTCGGACATTACTTGAATTGATGAAAACAACCAGATTTGTTGTCCACAGTCGACGCCGACGGCTGCCTTCTGCACATATGCTATGCAGACCGGGTCACCGGCACTTCCCCCTTACTGTACTCGCGTCCTGAGATGTAGGCAGTCATCGCTTTGAGGGCACTGTAGCCAAAACTACGCTCGACAGCTATTACCGACATTCAAGAATATGGCAAAAGTTCCTCACTGATTAGTAACAAAGTGTGAAGATATGATATGTAGCCGCTTGTTTCGCTTTTTTCGATACGGAAAAGGTACACAAGCGCAGTTTTTCCGGCCATCGCCTCAACGGGTGTGAAGCTTTCGCTTTGGCCGCACAAGCCCAGGTGACGGCGGCGAGCGGCACCGTCGTGCAGCGTTTTCTGCCCGTGTTGCTTGCCTCGCCGATCGGTTCTATGTGCAGGCACCGAATGAAAGCACATCTTCACTGGTGTACGCACATCGCGTATGTCGCCGTGGCTAGCATGAGGTCCAATAAGTTTTAAAATTCTTAAGTTTATAGAATGTCGTACACACTAGTCCCCTACCACTCTCTTCTGGTTCCCACTAAGCTGACTCTTTTAACATTACTACGATACGCGATCGTTGATCGTGCTGGCGTCGTCATCGATCTAGCGTGACAGACCAGTGCGTCAGCGACGGCATTTGCGTACCGATCAGCCCACCGACCGTCGATCGCCATCGCATCGGCCTATAGTGTGACCGGACCCTGCCTATACCGAAGAAAAACTGCGTTACTGTTATTATTGCTTTTGCGGTACCAGTCATTCATATATGGGGGACGACTGCGACTTTGATCGCCCGCAAAAGTACAGGGGTGAATGAGACCTCGCTGAGCATATTGCAGCAACGAGAGAAGACGACGTTGCTCCGTGCATGTGCTAGTGACCTCACGAGAGCTTTCAATCTGGCGGTCGCTGCCGGTGGGAGGAGTCTCCCGGTCTCAATTTCGATCGTATTTTTTGGAAAATACAGCGCGTCCAGGGCAGCCAAATTTCGGAAATTGAATCATAATCTCTTGTATTAGTTACTGAAGCAGAAAACTGCAATATGAAGAACGACCATGTCATGGCCTCTTTAAATCTGAACATTGCATGCATGCTCACTTATTTAACATTACGGACTGGATGGACCTTATGCATGTCACATACAGAGGCTACTTGTGCTCAGCAAAAGCTGCAAAAGCTGCTCAAGCTGCTCAGTAAAAGCTGCACCCCACCTTAGTGTCAAGACACTAAGGCGGGGTCGTCAATGTTTTTGTGGGGAACCCCCAACAGCTTTCAGAAGGTGCCGAGGAACTGCATATGTTTTGGCTTCCATCCCTTCCAGCCTAACATGCATGGAAAGAGGAGTATGCACGGCCCCTTCAATTAATAATGAAAAGCTGCAGAGTGACACAGTCTACTGTAAGCAATTATAGCATGATTACTCTAAAATAAAGTGGGTAAAGGAAAAGTAGGAGCTGATGCATGCATGGCTTCACGTGTTTAGGAAAATCAAAAAGCACTCTAAGGAGCCCAGTTTGAGAACCACAGCACTGAGGGAATGCTCTGACACTTCAGACATCCCCAATGGCCTAGAACATATAAGGCAGACACAGAGGTGCTCGAAAGCAGAGCATGTATGTAGACAAGGACTTGTCAGAAGTAACGGGCAGAACTTCTTAGACTAGAACCTTTTAAAAAAGGCCGCATTTCTGACTTTGCAGACCAGGCTGCAGAAAAAAACTGCTGCCAGACATCAAATAGCAATTCTAGATCAAAATTTAGAACCTTTCTATACATGCTGCAGGTCTGTGTCAACTTTTCTGAAACATAGTAGTAGCCCCCGAGCAAAGGTCGAAGCCAACCTGGACAGGCATGACAACTTAGCTAACTACATAAACTAACAACAGAGAAAACCACGAATCAGGATGGAGCTCTTTCTCATAACTGCAACAATTACAGACCACAAAAAGACTTCATTCATAACAACACATGAGTGTCGTTTCTGATAAAAAAAAATGCTGTTCTATTTATCAACAGCTGCCAGTACCAGACGACGACTGGAAGACAGACAATGCAACACAACGAAGTGTGCCTCTTAAAATAGTAGCAAATTTTTACTCCAGGAACAAACAGGCTAATATAAGGTATGCTGTACTGGAGGGCCACAGATTGATTCTGACCTCAAGTTCTTTATGCACACAAATATTTCTATACATAAACATTTTTTGCATTTCACCTCCACAGAAATGGAGCTGCTAAGGCAGGATCAAACCTAGAAACTTGTGCACAGTAGCATGACAGCATAGCCACTAAACCACTCAGTGAGTCAAAGTGTTCAATGTGTTCAATATGTTCACAATACGTTGAAAATTCCAATCATTTTGAGAACATATCAATAAATTTACAACTAAGTTGTGATTACAGTGTGATGACAGCTTGTGATGACAGCTTAAACTGCACTGCAGATAAACTTTTTTGTCATTTATGTGAACTACACAAAAGATGAGTTTGCAAAACAATAGCATTAACTGCATGTTTTAAATGCTCTAGCAAGAGCACATTTTAAGGCAGGGGTCCCACTCCGGCAGCATGAATGCTCCATTTTAGGCTGTGTTCACGACAGCATTATGCATGTTACTCTAGTTCAAACATCACAATGTAGGCATCATTCGAAGGCTTAATGTGCTTAATTGAAGCACACCGCTATAGTGTAGCTGCATTATCAACTGCACAAGAAGTGGTCTTGCAGATGACAAATCTTCGCTGATATGACTTAGTTCAGATAAGTTTGCTGAAGAAACTGCTCCACTTAAGACAGTTTTGTTTGGCCTACATATAGAATAGATGTTTATCAAGTATCAAATGGTCTCAGAATGTGTGTTCGTTGAATTGCATTTGATCAGCGGCTTTATAGATATAGCAAATTTAGTTATTTTGGGCCCGAATATCTGCTGTGTATAGGGGTGCACAGTAGCAATATTTTTACAACTTGGGGCAAACAATATACTAGTGCAGTGTGCAAAGTTTAATCATCTTATCTTCATCGATTCATTTTTAATGGCCTTTTCAATTTGAAGAACTCTGATTGCGAAGGCAGTATTGTGGAAATATGAAACTACCGAATTCGTCATCTGTAATAATAATACCTCTTGTGCAGTTGACAATGCAGCTACACTATAGCGGTGTGCATCAACTGGCAGAGTGTGCATTAAGCTTTCTAATGATGCCTCCATAGTGCTGTTTGAACAAGAACAGCACGCAGAATGCTGGCACGAACATAGCTTAAAATGGAGCATTCGCACTGCTGGAGTGGGACCCCCACCTTAAAAAAAGAGCACTGAAAGCTTGAGAGACTGCAAAATAAAGCAATCGCAAAAACACATTCACTTAATGGGAAATGCAATATGCACAAACAGGGTATAATTTCATGATGAATCAATACAAATAAACAAACAATATGTTGGAAATGAGAAAACAAATAAATACAGAAATCACCAAGTCCATTGGTTGTATTCCAAAGCCCCAAGCGCTGCTACAAGATAATATGGGCAAAGCTAGAGTCAAGCTCTTAAGCTTACACCATGCATTTTCTTGAATTATGCTTGCTGCCAGAGAGTTCCGCCACGACTGTCAAAGAAAAAAAATGCTTACCACTTGTCTCAAAAGAAATCTGCGCCTAATGACTCTTTTCACATCACAAAGGTTGATCTTGATGTGTGGCCACTGCAGACAAGCACAAAACAAAATGTGATGAAAAGTGTGCAAAAGCAACCAGTTGGTTTCTTAAACTTGGCAAGGCGATTGACAGCACTGCAACCAAGTGAAAACCAAATGGAAGTTGATGCCCTAGGCCTCAACAAATTCAAAACAAGAGTCAGGCACACGGCCATATCAAGCACTGCACAGCTGACAAACGTAGCCTCTGACTAAAGTGCTGGAACAAACTGCCCTGTGCACAGATCCAACATGGAAGGCCAGAATGCTTATTTGGCATAGCAAGGACAGTTGTACCTGTCTAATGCCTTGAGAAATTGACAATATACATATTACAAGAAGCATGAAATAAAGTTCTAACCCAACAAAATTCTTGCATACTTATATTTTAATAGCCAGCATTTTTCCATGAAAGCCTTCATATTTCAGTTTCATGTGAATTCAATAAACACAAATAGCATTGAAACTGCTAAAAATGCTACAGAAGCTAAACTTAAATTTTATTTAAGACAAAAACTTGAAATAAAAAGCCTTCCTTAGCCATTAAAATCTCAAAAATAATAGCTGTAACATTAAGGTAATGATAGATTTTTGCCTGCGGCTTGCAGTTCCAGGAGCATTTTCTTTCCACCTGTATTTCCACTGCACAGGAATTGTGGATATTATCTGTTGCTTCAGTCACTACACATCTTGTCAAGCAACAGCACCAGTGTTAACAAGGCAATGACTTACAGCCTTGCAAAACGAGTTTCATGAGCATCATACGTCTGGAGTAAGACAGTAGGTGAACCTCTCATAACTTTCACTAAACATGAAATGTCTATATGTTGGTAAAGAAGATAACAGTGATGGTATTTCTTTTGCAGATGCCACTCGTCTTGCTTTTAACTTTCTTTGTCTATAGCCACACATCCGTGGCACAAACACACATGCAAGTGTAGAGTTCTATGGCAGGTGATGGCAACAGCTCCTGTCATAGGTTTCATAAAACTGAACTTATTGAAAATGGTGTAAGGCTGCAAATCAAGAGCAACATAGCAGTCATTTTGTTATTTTCCAAGCTTGCACTTGTAATTTAGCTGCTGCACTGAGCCACTGATACCAATGTTCTCAACAAAGTCACAGCCACGGCAATGTAATGTGAAATTCAGCAACAGGTGGATGCAATGAAAGCATCACGCCTGCAGAGCAGCAGGGTCTGGTATCCCGAGCCTTCCGATTACGTCTGAGAGCAGGAACATTACGCACCCAATTTATTCTTGTGTACTATTGACTTCAATATGGGTAGTGACCAATCCTCAGTTTTCAACACCAACCATAGCAGGCTTCCATGTTTTCCATACCTCTCTCGATATTCCATGCTCATTTAGACAAGCTCTTTCCTCCCAGCTTCTACATGTGACACCCCTCTCTCGACATACCTTGCACATTCAATACCACCTAGAACACGAAGATGGTCTCAGCATAACGACCCCTCCCAATCACCTTCATCACTACTGTGATATATAATACTACCGTAAAAACCAGAATATAGGTCTAACTTTTTTTCAAAACACCATGGCGAAAATTAGACCCCCGTCTTATATACCGGTCATTGGCGGAAAAACTACGGGAGCCTTGCAACAATGGGCGGCTGAAGTCAACAGCCCCCATCACCATCGCCATCAGCAGTAGCGCGGCGTGGCGACGTTGTGGCACCCCCATTTTGCATTTCCGTTATTTCAAAGCTATTTCAGTTAAAGGCTGCTTTTTCACATTTTGCTTCAAAATGAGCGGAACCCGACGGCAATTCACCGTCGCCTTCAAGAAAAACGTGACTGGGAACGCAGAAGCTCATGGCAACCTGGCAGCACAGCGCAAATTTGGAGTATCTGAAAAGAGCATTCGGTACTGGCGGAGGCAGAAGCTGCGTATTAAAACTTGCAGCAACCAGAAGAAAACATCATTCCATGGGAGAACCGCAGCGTATCCAGAATTGGAAGGAAAGGTTGCGGAGTTCATCCGGGAGCTGCGTGCAAGATCGCTGCCTGTGACTGCTGAATGCATCCGTGTGAAAGCGGTAGAGATCACGGCACGGAGCGGCGAAAGAAGCGAGAGTAAGTGCATGTGTACACATGCGCGTCCCTCGTTTGTTTACGCTGCTCCGTGCCGTGATGACAAGGTGCTGACAAACACGCGGGTCGATGGGCACGCGACACTGTTAAAAAATTGGCCGGGTGTACATATGAGCGGCATTTAAATGAAAATAAATACTGTCACCGTTGTGCAACCTGTTGAGTCGCATTTGTTTCAAAGTAGGGGTGACTTTTGGTACTTTTTCCATTGAAAAAGATTTTTTTCGTTTTTAGAATTGGTTAGTTGGGGGGTTGACCTATATTCCGGTCCGACCTATAGTCTGGTTTTGACGGTAGTCATGGTAACGATGAATAGAGAGGATCCAGCTGATGTGAGCCAGCCAGCATGTGCTAGTACAAGCTGCCTTGACGTGAAAGGCATGTGTGCGCAGGCCATTTCATGGGCGTGTCTCCTCTCCAGGTTGCACATGATGCAGCCATCACTGCGACCAAGACCTCTTGGCCTGAGCCACTAACAGATGTTGCTGTAAAAGCGGTGGGACCATACTTCTCCACTTCATTTGTCAGCTTCGTGGATGGCTCACTGGAATCATTTCTGTCCTCCATGATGTGTGTGCGCCATTCACGACAAAGCGCTACAAACCATCAACATATGGCTGACAGACAGCACACAATGCCACTATGTTCCTGTGTGCGTGGCTGTCGCTGAACCTCACCAAACACTTCTGCACATTCAATTTGTCTTGAATACCGGTGTCCTTTTGAGTCTTCAAAATGCAGAGGAGAGTGATCTTTTGAACTGAATATGAATACAAAATTATAATATTAGAAATTAGTATTAAAAATTTCAACCCTACATTCAGGTTTTTTTCTCATAGGGGCTCTGAAGTAGGTCACGAAAGGCTTAGTACTTTATTTTCATGACAAACTACATGTGCTGCTACAGTGTGCGCAGGGGAGTACGCAAACCCCCAAAACACAGCACAACTATGGTGGTACATACAATGCAAGAGCAAGGTGGCAACAGAATACAAAGAAAAATGAATCCCGTGGAAAAGACAGGCAAAACTTCTCCAAGAGAAGTAAAGACAAAAAGAGTCTCTCACAGGCTCAACATTGTTGAAGGGCTGAAAGTAGAGCCTCAGTGAAGTGAGCAGCACCAAGCCAGGGTTGATCACAAGAGGGGTTATCTTGTTTGCTTTTGTTTCCAGGACAATCCTTTCATACAAGTCTTCCAAGCTGCACAGAGGTAAAGTGGGCAAGTTAAAATGCACCGCTTGCCTTAATGAGATGTGATATCAGGTAGCGGAAGAACAAGGAGGACATACATGTATTCTGGTGTGTTTGTCAGTCCGAAATGTTGCGAATAAGAATGCAGAAAAGCATTCTTATCGTCTGCATTCTGCATTAATGAATGCAGTCAAATGAATGGTGGTTTGCAGTCAAATGAATGATGGTTTAGCACAAGCACCCTCACGGGTTATGATTGCAAAATGCCCTCAAAAATAAATTGTACAAACTGAGACCTGTGCATGCATGCACACTTAAGAAGAAAGGTACCCATGTAACAATTTGATGCATACAGGGCCTGAAGGTTATGAAGCTGTTGGTGTGGAGCTTTCAGTTCCAATCCCAACCACCCCATGCTTTTACAAAACAAAGTGACTGAATATATTCACCAGCTCCGGTCAAAGGAAATTCTTGACTGCCAAGACAGGACCATTGCAGCAATCTGTACAGTGAAAGGAAAGTAAAATTGTATGTATTAGCGTAGCACTACAACAAGCTAGACTACTCTTTACACCATTCAACGTCCTACTTGAACTGAAAAGGGATGCAAATGAACCTAGCTAGGTACTGCACCACAAGAAGAAGAGGTCAAGGAAAGTTTCCACAAGAATTAGTACTGATAAATGTGCAGGTGACTACTAGTTTTCACTATCCACCAAATGAAATCTGAGACAAGTTCTATTTTGCAGTTACAAATTCCTAATTAGCAGGTTTCTCTAACCTTTTCCTCACTAGTTATCCATACACCAACATTAGTGCAGTTAAACAGCTATCCATCTACCAGGTCACACCCAGCAATACAGGTTTGCTTTAAGGATGTGGCAATGGCACTAAACAAAGTCAAAACCAAATAAACTTTTGTAATAAGGCAGAACAAAATTGTAAATTACAAAGTTTAACATCCCGAAGAGACACAGGGGCCATAAGGGATGCTGCAGTGGAGGGCTCCGCATTAATTTTGATCACTTGGGGATTTTTAAAGTGCATTTAAAGATCTCACAGCACATGGGGGTTTTTTGCATTTCGCCTCCATCGAAATGTGGCCGCCATGGCTGCGATCTCACAACCTTAGGATCAGCAGCTGAAAGCCAAAGCCACTGAGCCGCCACGGCAAGTCAATAAAGCAGAACACAAACTGCATATATGCTGCAGATTTTGTGGCCACACTGAAAGAGCCTATAAAAAAAAAGCTACAGTATTTCCTAGCTTCTCGAGTAAAAGAGAACTGCACTGGAAGCATTAAAAGCCCATTTGGAACCAAATGGCAACTAGCTGGAACTGCGGTGAACTCTTTTTAAAGGGGCACTGAGGACAACTCCATCCAATTACTGTTCTCAGTAAAAATTGATTCTCCTGCTCTTTCTCTGCTGATGTTTCTCTGGCAGCAAAAGGCACGTTTATCGCAGAGAAAATTGGATTTAAAAGATCTTCCCATCTGTCAATTCAACCCCATGACGTCCTTACAGAAAAGGATAGGCTGCTACCATTTTGAAGAGAATCCGCGCCTAAAATCAACATGGATGCATGCATTTTACTTACAAAATCGCCCGGTGATGGCAACACCTGTATTTTGTTTTTTAGTCTTTTCTAGCCTATGAAAACTCAGTTTTCAGTGAGTGTGGCCCTTGTGATTAGAACGCACAGTAGCCCACCGACACAGACAAACTTCTGTTTGTCCTCAGTGTCCATTTAAGGAGAGTTCTGTCGATGAGATGAACAGTTAAGGGATCTCTGTTTAGTTTTATATAGACAGAGCTGGAAAGAAAAGTCTAGTTAACAACAAGCCATTTAACATGTGTGAACTAGTTAACACAAACTCTAGTTGAACCACACTGATAAGCAATCTGCCTAAGGGCCATTGAGACTGACTGCCATGTGATCCAAAACTAAAAATTTCAACAAAAAAATTGGAGAGGACACTTAAGCTCTGCCTTAAAGGTATGATGAGTTAGCGTAATGGGTTAGATCCCATATATGCGGAAGGTTACTCTCTACTTTACATTCGTAGATACCTGAGAGTCCTCGTACCCCTCCTGGTGCAGTGGTGCAGCGGTTAAGCGATGCGTCACTGCCCTGCGATGGCAGGTGCTCCCAGCGGTGGGCCATGTGCAGCCCAAGTTAATCTTCTCAAGCGACCAGTCATTAATTTAACTGCCAGCTGCCACAATGGGCAGTTTGCTCACTATCCGGCCCACCTGCCTCATAGGTCACTCTTTGGGCACCATCTGCCAGAGTCATACTCGTGATTTCTCGCTCACAACACTGAAAATGCTGATGCCGGATTTTCCGGGCAATAGGGCCTTTAATGCTGTCACGTTAAAAGACAAAAGAAGCATTACCCTCTCTAAGAAATAAACATTAATTAAACAAGCATTCTTCAAACTGCTAAGATAGTATGGTATAGTCTGTGGGTTTATTACCCTGAAGCTGTACAAGGGCTACGAGGGGCGCCGTAGTGGAGAGCTTCAAAATATTTTAGACCACCTGGGGTTTTTGAAGTGCACTGACATCACACAGCACTCATACAAGGTTTCTTTGCATTCTGCCTCCACAAAAATGAGGTCATTGCGGGCGGAATTTGATTCCACGACTTTGGGATCTGGAGCCAAACGCCAAGACCACTAAGCCCATGCAGTCTTGGTCAAAGGTTTCTAGGTCACAGAATTTGTTCATTGAGCCATTTAGTGGGGCACTTGCAAAGTACCGACGATGCTTGAGGATGAAAGATCCTTTTACCCTCCAAAGATCTGGTGCTCTAGTGACACTGTAAGTGCCCCGCTACACAACTCAACACCAAAACACTGCAGCCATGGGACTTCCAACAAAGGCTGCATGTTATTAAACAAAATAAGTCTTCCGGAAGCATGAGGACACTTAGCAGTCATTAGCATACATTGGACAGATGTTTTACATAACACAGCAATGGCAACAATGGCAGCAATGCTGGCTACAGCTCACAGAAAGCGCACCATCAACAACAAGTAGTGTAAGAAATTTCTGTAACACTTTTCTCTCAGAGTGCTTCAAGACAGTCTACTGTCGGAGATTAGAATAAAAATACTAGCACCTTCTTGTAGATCTCGCCCTATGATGAGAATAACGAAGGTAGAATCAGTGGTTCTGGCAGGAATGCATTTTGAGAGTGGCGAAGAAAGCTAGGCCAGGGCCAACGGTGGGGCTTTGCTGAGTTCAAACTTCACAAATCTGCTGGCACTTGGGCTACGTCACCTAGAGTGGATTACCACCATTTTATAAAGAGGACTGAGTGCAATACGAAGGGTTACTTTTGTTGGAAAAAACTTCAGGTGCCTTAATTTTCTTCTCTTGCAACTAGTTAATGTTCCTTGCATGGTTGAACCCTGCTCTGTTATCTTTTGTAATGTTTTGTCCACTATATCAACAGTGGCACTGCCAAACGCAGTGCTGCTACATGCAAAAAATGGTTGCAAATACATGTGAGAGATATCACAAGTGATATTTTACTGTAACAGCAAAATTTTGATGATACGATCATGAATGACATGAATTTGCGAAATTCCCCAGCTGATGTGCATTGTGTACAATGCTCAGAAATTCAGGTGTACCGAGCACTGTCTCGTGCCACTACGGATCATATGAATGCGGAAGCTGCGAGTGTGCCAGCAAGCAATAAGCACTGCCCTCGCAAGTCATGCAGTATGCACCGCGAGTGCCAAGTGCTGGTGCACAGCACGCACATCACCAGCGCCGTGATTGCCACTCGCCCACTATGCACTCCGAGCACCAAGCAGTGGATGCTGCAATCATCAGTCACATAGTACACACTGCAAGCACAGAGTGATGCACTGCTGTAAATAAATCCCGTTCGCCATAAATAGATTTCTATGAAAGCATTTCTTGTGCCTCAGCACGAGGGCTTTGTTGGTTTTTAGATGACACGAGTTTCAGGTGATACGAATATTTTTTGCAGCTCCAAGAGATTCGTATAATCGAAATTCTACTGGTCCTTTAAAACCATCTTGGTGCACTGGAATATAGTTTCAAGGAGGCCTAAGCACCTCAGTTAAGTTCATGCTCATTACCACTTAGGTGGCGGCCAGCTATTGTCTCTCTAAAGTCAGGGTTTGCAAACACCAACTACCAGACAGAAAGCAACATTACCATGTTGAAAAATTCAGTTTTTAACTGTTCTCCTCTGTATTTCAGCCTCACAACTGGGTACATGTCTATTTGGGCAAAGAACTATTGACTGCCTCAAAGAAAAAATTTACAATAGAAATCAGCACACTGTTCCTTTAAAATTTCATAGCAAGCTCCTCGCCATTTACGCTTGTCCCATTCCTGGTTAGCTAAGGGTGCTTATATGCTCCCAAATAAACAAATAAACTGATCATTTGGGTACTCGTGCTAAGCTGAACATATAGGCTCAACAGATTTACAAGGCTGCTATTAAGTTCACTTTGAAAGGAGTGTACTGCACTGTGTTTCTAGTTTAAATCATGCCTTTTGAAACTTCTAACTTAATAATTTTCTTTCTTACTAGATTTTTGTTCTTCGGGCAAGCAGCCAAAATTCATTCATAACAATGAAAAAACAAATGTAAGCCTTACCATGGAATCATGCTCGGGTGGCGAGAGTGTCGATGCCCTTGAAAGCTGAAGGTGCCCAAAAAATACATAAAATAAATGTAAGGCTATGTGACAAAAAAAAATAGTATTTTTAATTACATAAACCAGCACAAACTATGAAACAAGAGAGCACATTTAAGTATCAAACAAAACAGCACCCAACAACACCTGTGCTGGTGACCAATTCCATCTCGAGGCCACCTCTACCCACATCAAAAGTGCATACCATCAAACCACCTTTCTGCCAAAAGCACTGCATTAATTTCAGCACAAAGAAGAGCTTGAATACAAGTTTTCCACGGCAGCATTTTGAGGCATGCCTAGTATTTGAGTGCCTGTTTTCTATTAATGCCCGAAATCTCAAGCCTCCAAGAATGATGATATTTTAGATTGTGTCTGTAGCCATTGTTTCCACATGGAAAAACATTTCCATCAGAATGTTGCAATGATCCTAAGCTCAAGTGACCACAATTATCACCTTGGTTAAATTTAATGTGGGTCTCTCTCGGTGCTCTCTAGTTCCCACTGTCCGACACCAATTCTAAGCCACCATGCACCTGAAAATCTAACCTTGCTACTCCATTCGATCTTTGCTGTCCTGCGCGTTTCCCTTACCTTCGTATCTGCTCTACCAACAGACCAGAGACCATTAATTCTCCACATAACATATCCTTCCCATCCCCTCTTAATTTTAGCTACGATATTTCAGGATACTTCAGCTTGGATAAATATTTCTCCTGATTATTTCCCTTAATTTCACCTCGCTCATGATATGGATCTGCCACGCTCATGATATGGATCTGCCACAAGTGTTCAGCCCACACACACACACATATATGCTTGCTCACTAGTTAAAATACATCACTGCTTTTATTAATTAAAGTTGTTCCCTTGCCGGACTTGCGTTAAGTTCCTCCATATTAATTTAAACTTTGTTATGTTCTAAGTAATTTGCTCTCACTCACCTCCCAACTTGTTAACAGAACAATTCCACCAGTACACCAAAGGCTGCCGAGGCCTCTCTCTTTCAGTTCTTATCCTAAAATCTTCTCAGCCTAGCACATCGAATATTTTCTTGCAGAAACAAAGGACAACAACCCAAAAAAGAAATCTGACTAGCACAGTGTATTCACCAGTGCAATCAATGTTTACTTTAGTTGCTGACTACACATTCTCATAGAACCTTTCAACCACTTCAATGCCATGACTGGTTGTTATTTAGGTCTGTATACCTGCAATCTGTAGATATGAGGTTTTAATACAACACTGGCACTCTCTCACTAATATTGAAAAATTTGTCAACATTCCTCACTACATCTTTGTGGATGAAGAACCATTGTCAAAGTTCTTACCTATTAAAGAAGCGTCTTGCACCCATAAGAGTACCATCGTTTAACACCTAAATTCTTCACCAATCCTAAAACTTGCAAAGCTCTCAATGCTGTGCTTATTGCCTGATAGTTCGCCAAGCTACAAAGCTACGCAAGCTTCATTTTGTAAAATTCTAGCAGTGAACACTGTCAAATTATTTTCAATGGTGGCCTGCCCGAACCCCAATTAACATTGTCCTTTATAGCACTGCAGACCTGACCACTGGTTTGGCCATCTGCTTTGCAGTCACTGGACGCTGAGGATCATTGGCTTTTGAAACCCTTTGTGTCTCCCATTGTAAATGTTTAGTTCCTCCACTGACAACGCAAAAAAAGTTTTGATGTAGGTAAGAGAGAAGACAAAATGAATACCACCCTGAAATCAATGCCTGCATTTCTTATTGTCTTCAATGCTGTCTTGTGCTTTTCCGCAATTACAGTTTGGATGAAACCAGTTTTTTTCTGCAGTACTAAAATTTGTCATGTTTCCCGTATTCTGTTTTTCTATGCTTATTTGTTTGAAAACCTATTTTACTTTATTGCTTTCTCCACTAAACTACTCTTAATCAATTCAACCCCTCATAACAAAACACAAACCAATGTGGTTTACCTGAGAGATATGCATGAGGCATTCATCAATGCTTCCATATATAAGTGAAAACAAAAAAGACACTTTCTCCTGAAAAATAAAGCAAGCAAATTTTATGAGTGCATGGTTAACAACCAAAGCGCAGTCATCGGGTACAATAAAGCATAAGAAATAACATGTGATCACCCTACACAAAGAAACGCAAGTGAAACAAACATAATGCAAGAAAATTAGCTTTACAGTAAAAAGGTAGTGCTTCGAAGCCATACTGTGACACATCTGCCTCAACATGCCATTCCTGCCTCAGTGACACTTGAAAAACTGGCAATTCTCATGCTCTCCTCAGCACTTAGCAGCATGTGCCAATTTTGTCTTCGATAAAGAAAAAGGTAAATTTCTCAATAAATGAAAATGCTTTTCAAAAGTGAACTTAGCTTGTTACAGGAGAGAAATAAATTGCTGGCTGTTTAGCATTGCTAAGCATGGAATATAATTAGAGTTCTTCATTTGGTTTTACCTGATTTTTGCATTCTGAACATGTTCCTGAAAAATCGAATAAACACGATTTTTCCCCATTTCTGGGACAACTGTGCAAGCAGAACTACTCTGCCCCCAGTTGGCACACAAACGAGAGGTGGACAACAGACACAGACAAAAACCAGTCGACATTATGAAAATTGCGAGCCGTACTGGATCCACTGCAGAAGCGGCTGCTGGGTCAGTCGTCTGATGACCACTGACCTCTCTTGATTTCCCTGACCGACGATGTAGACTCGCTTCACGAGGAGCTTAACCAGTACTTGCTAGAAGCAAGCCCCACTAATACAGGTGTTGAAGTCATGGACTATTGGCACGCATGACGCAACTGTGGGCTAGCAAATGTAGCGTCGATAATTTCATGCATAGCTAATGGCAGCTACGATGTTGAGAGAACGTTCTCTCAGCCGAGATACCTCCAAAGAGCGGACAGGTCTCGAATGGAAACCCAAATGCTGTGCATGCAGATGATTAGGTATGTTAACAAGGACACGTAAAGAGTCGATGACCAGCGTGTGTGAATAAAAGGTTTTATTTCACAAAACTGATCAAGGCTCTTCACTGCCAGTAACTCTTAATTAACAAAAAAATGCCAAATTCCAGAATATTTTCTTGAGAACTCCAATTTTTCCCCGCTTACCAGCCTGAACCACAACCCTAAATGTTACGCTGCAATTAAAAAATTCGAATAAATTAATAGAGTATGAAAATTTAACTCGATAAAAAAAAATCTGAATTTCGGAATGTTTTCACCAAAAACCCGATTTCTCCCCTATTATCAAGCTGAAAAATAGCGGCCGATTTTTACCCCCTGAATTTGAAAAAATATAAAATCTGAAAATGAAGAACCCTAAATGTAGTGCAAAAGCAGGTTTTTGCAGGTGGACACTAAAGCCACCTACATGAATGCGCGGCTGAGGTATCCACTGACCCAGGGAGCCAGTTATGCACATTTCCTTTCCTTTCATGACTTTTGTACACAGATGGAAGATGATGAAGATGATGGCGTGCAATGCACAGTGCGAGAGCGTGTTACAGTTTAGCACGAGGTGCGATAGGCTGCGGCGATAGCATAGCCCTCTTGTGCAGTGGCCAATAAAGCTGATCTGTCCGTGTTGCCGCAGGTGTGAAACCCAGTAGCGGCAACATTTATTTTATTTCTGCAGATTTCCAAGTTCCCAAGTATTGGAGTCCAACAGCATAATAAGAGCCACCCTCAAAGGAAACAAATCCTTCGTCAGCAGCGCCACAGCCATTAGTTCATCATTTTACAACACCACAGGCAGCACACACACAAAATAGTGAATGGGATAGACAATGCTGCGCACCACGAAAGAAGGAAAAAAAGGACTGAAGAGGCCAAGATGGCATTTTTCGTGTTGCCAGAAGAGCACCTATCCCTCCATACCAACTACAACACCATTTCTGACCGCTGCTTAGAGCACCGAAACAAGAGGGCCTCTAAAACCACAGTGCTACTCACCAAGGCAAGTTATCCTCATCCTTTTGCCAAATTTTGTCTTCGATAATGCTCTGTTCTCCATAACGATATTCCCTGTGGAGCATTGCTATATGCTTCAAAGATTAAACTAAATTTCTGAAAACGAAACTTCGCAGCACCAATGCAACTGCAATATGGAGAGTGAATGTTGAGACTTTTGAACGTCTTGGGAAATAATCGTAAAGCATCGTGGTGCTCTGTTGAGGCCAACTACCATTTGGAGTCTCATATGTCATTCGACTAAAATGTAATTTCAACGTCTCTGTGTAGCACCGGTACTAGACCAAGCGATGCAGTGGACATAGCTCTAATCACCATAGAGAGCCACCAGGGAGACGTTATGCTTCAAGTATTTTTCATTTCCCTATGGGAGTGCGTTAAATAAATCTGCTGACAACAGCAAGAGTCCCGGGCCTTAGTGCAACCTTTCTACTGATAACAAGGAGAGACAACACTATGTGCCAAGGTGAAACCAGTCTAGCAAAGAAGTCAATCCATGGCACAATAAATGACGAAGGAACACATGCAATAGGATGAGATGCTAATGCGGTCTTAATTCAAAGCACAACCAACTGGCTCAATGTGCAGAAATCCTGAGACTAACATAGGTTTCTTAGGTGGCCCTTGGAGATAGAATAAAAATTTCAAACGATGCAACCAAAAATTTGGATGATGTGCACTTCCATTTGTAAAATCATGTTTCCGTGTTTAATATCTTGAAGAACAGAGCTTCTAAAAGCTTAGTGAATAATTTGTAACAAATTAGTGTGTCATTGTGAGCCTTATAAATGAGTAGCGTTAATGTTAATATTATAACGAAACCTGCTTACAAGAAATGAAACCTTGCCATATGCCCTGGCAAAATGCAGACATGTGAAATGAAACTAAAGTGCTCCTGAGAAATGGCGTGATCTGTAAACAGCCAAAAATTCTGACCAAGTGGCAAAGCAAACCAAGTAATAACAAGAATGTGGTTCCAAAGCCCAATCCTTACTAAAAGTTTTTCAACAGTTTTCGTAACAGCCATCAGTGCATTATACATAAAAACCAGGCAGGTATAAAACTTGATATGGAAATCTGGAACTTGAAGCTAATAATAAGCTCTGTACAAGTTTAAATCCTCACAAAGCTCTGCAATTAATACATTATGAAATACACCTTAGCTTTGAGGACTAAGCTTACTTACTACAATAAAAAACACACACACAATACACACATGCACACGCAAGACAATAAATATCTGATTCAACACAAATAAGAATTTAACATACCCTCTTGAACACATAAGGCTTAATGAAGTTTCCTTCCAGCATCTCCACCACCTGGTCATTTTGAAGATTCATGACACTATTCTTGCTGTACAACCTGTGAAAAGCATGACAGTGGAACATACCAAGCCACATAAGATAGAGGTCAAGGAATGCAAATTTTGTAAGATATTAAAAGTGACATACTTGGACAACAAGGGCCCAGTCCATCTCTTCACAATACTTGCTTCATTCAGTGGAAACTGCAAATGTAGTAATGTGCATTTCTTACAGAAGCTTCTTGCATACAATTTGTCGGGCTCTATTGATTAATAGTATTTATTAAGATAAGGGCATCTGAGGTCAAAAGTGGCACAGACTTACACTGAATGATTTCAGGATGAGACAGAAACTTATAGCAAGTGATGGGTATTATATAACTATGAGCGACCTTCAATAAATAGTAAAAGCAGCAGTAAATTGCCCGCACATTTTAACAACTTCAAAATTGTGAACTGAGTAGATAGCATAAAATTACGACCTCATATAGACTGTTCAACTAAAAGAGACAAACTGTAAAAGAAAAAATTTCTTTAATGTTGAGTGTTATTGCCAATGGGATTAATGAATAAGGTGAAAGGAAGAATATAGGGTGAAGTGGAATGCACTGCTTTTACACTTCTGGAAAACATGCTCTCTGGTTACTCTTGCGTTGATTATACTCATATAAGAGTTGTTATGCCCACATGTGTCACAAAGAGGGCAAAAGTTTGACATCAGTAGATATGAGCGCATCCGGTGTTTATGGCCTATCCTTAATCTTGTCAAAGCCACTTCAACAAAGCGATTTTTAAACTATTCCTCCTAGTCACCACAGATGAGGTTTAATAGTATGCATTTCACCATCTGTTTCTTTACCCTATTTAATTTGTCATATTTGACTTATTCTGTGTTTAATGTGGTGTCTGCTATCTAGGTAAGGAATGTGAGTAATATCAATAGACCTCATATTTTTGGATGCTGCCCCCTTGTCAGCTTCTTCATTTCCATGTATTCTGCAGTGACTAGGGGCCCAACAGAATGTTATTTGAAGACCTCTGTTTAACAACCCCATGATACGCTCTAACAATGTGTTGAAAGTGTGATTTATATTTCTCCATGCACTCGAAAGGGATGAGAAAACACTCATTGAGTCCGTGTATATGACAGATATTGTTATTCTGTTTTCTAAGATCTTATCTACAGCCATGAGGATCATGACTGTTTCAGCAGGGAAGATAACAGCATTCTTGTTTATGGTTTCAGTTGCCGAGAGCAACTCTCCAACAACTGGTTCTTGGTTGGTTTTTGGTTTCCGGGGAAAGGAAATGACGCAGTATCTGTCTCGCATATCGGCCCACATCTGAACCCTGCCATAAGGGAAGGGATAAAGGGGGGACTAGGAGAAGAAAGGAAGAAAGAGGTGCCGTAGTGGAGGGCTCCGGAATAATTTCGACCACCTGGGGATCTTTAGCGTGCACTGTCATTGCACAGCACACAAGCGCCTTAGCGTTTCGCCTCCATCGAAACGCAGCTGCCGCGGTCGGGTTCGAACCAGGGCACTCCAGATCAGTAGCCAAGCGCCCTAACCACTGCGCCACCACGGCGGGGTTCCAACAACTATAGACATAACGGAATCTGTTCATTTGGAACCATCAGTGTAGAGCTAATCACAATCGTATTTTTCTTGATTGGACAGAAAGTGCTAGTGAATAGATGCAGTGGCTTTTCCTCATAGGAACAGCAAGAAACTATTTGTCACACTCAATGGGTTGAGTTAACCATGGAATTGCTATGTCACTCATACATTTTGTTGGGCAGTTATCAAGGGACACATCAATTTCATTCTCTAGTGTTCTCATTCATGAGGAAAGTCTGCTGGTAAGTTGGTTTGCTGGCATACAGCTTCGATGCTGAGGTTTGAATTAACAAGCTGCGACACGGGTGATCTCCTAGCAATTTGACCTCCAGAGTGTACATCACAAATAGGTATGTTCAATGTATGAATAGACTCCACACATTGGCTACGACATGTAAGGTCTGAATTGGACTAGTTCTGAAGGTGCCAGCAGAGATGCGAAGACCCATGTGATGTACTGGATTGAGAGGTCTTAGGACATGTTCCCTTGCTGATTCGTACACTACATGCATGAACAATTTGTTCTTGAAAGAACCAAAGTATGGTGCAACTTTAGTAGGCATTTTGTATTGGTGCCCCAGGTGAGGTGTTATGTTCTACGATGACAGGCTCCGGAAAACACTATAGAGAATATTATTTTACATCCATTTTCATTTTGAATGCTTCAACATTCTTTCTTAGAAATAGGTTTGGCAGGTGTACTATTGTCCAGGTCTACAAAGCAATAGTGCCATGCCCTGTGAATATCATTTTCTACACCAACTATGGCAATGATTTGAAAGGCACCAAATTATTGAGCTCAGCTCAGTGAAAAAAATTTTGTTATTCTATTACAATGTCTGCCATAGAGGCTGCCATGGAGTCTGCCATGAAGTCTGCCATGGAGTCTGCCATATGGAGTCTGCCATTACCTGCCACTGCTTTGGAGTCCGAACCTCCCATATGCATAGAGTTTTACATGGGAAACTCTGGAACATAGCGTTAGCCCTAAAGGTAGTCTAGTATTAGTATAATTTGAATTCGCTACAATGGATGAATAGCATTGATCTCCGCATTCGTTTGCAAGTGTATGTGACTTACCAGCTGCAGGAGTTCTACACTGTGTTTACTTTACTGCATGCAGGTCTAATCATTACAGATGAGTATAACAATATGGAGCAGAAAACAGTAATTTTCGTACCTTAAGTATTGGATGATTAATGTCTTCAGGCACAAAGAGTATGGACTTTGAGCACACCTTGAGGCGTCCCTTTTGCCTCCTGCAATGAAATGTTCAGACATGGAATAATTGCTCATGGTTGACGAAGGGACAAAGCTCAGGTCAGTCTCTTCTCACCTTCTTTGCGCTTCTGCCTCCTTAAGATTATCAGGATACAGGTACACACTGTAATCCTTGAAATAAATTTCTCCAGGCTCTAGCAGAAGAAGAGAAAACCTGCAAAAAAGATGGATGCGTTCCTGCCTCAATTCCGAGTACCAATCTGAAGTGTTTACCCTGACAGTAATTTTGATTGCATATTTTTACAAGCACAAATTTTGTGGTTAGTCTAATCCTTGCTGGTGCATCTGATCGTTTTCCAACCGCAGATTATATTACCTCCCTGAAGTGGCCATAGGGAGGTCTCAAACGTCCTGCTAGATATCATTTTCGCATTCTCGCAAAGGGTACTCCGCGCCCAGTTATAAACAACACAGCAACCACACGAAACCACTCCCAAGCTTGTACAACAAATAATGTTTCAGAAGGTTTCGCAACCAACCGAAATCATGCTGTTATCACACTATTGGCCACATGTCCTGCAGATAAGCAAAAAGACTGACTACGGCTTACTGCCGACGATTCCCCCAAGTTACAGAAATTCCGCCTGAACACATGAAACGGAGCAATCGCTGCACTTTTCCCGGGTGCAAGTACCAACCCGTAACACAACAACAACGTATCAAGTAGTGGGGAAGTGCCAAGAAGGCTCTTGGTTACACACCAAAATAAACGGATTGGTTTTGTTTTGTACGTAACTCAAGTATTTGCATTTTTTTTTTTTTACGAGCAGCCAACCCCAGAATGATTTGCGTTTATAACTTGCATGCGGTTGGGGTTGCTGCGAAAGAGAACACCTACCTTTCCGAGTTGGGAGGTTCGATGAATGCCATCACGGCGGACTACACGAATATCCAATGCTGTCAGACTTCCAGCATGCTACAGTTCTGTTTAAAACACCCCAGACAAGGCATCGACAACCCCGCAAGGCACACAACTTCAATAACTGCACAGCTATACATGAGCGAAAACCGGCGAATACAACAGAGCAGCTGCCAAAGAACCAGCCTCTCTGTTGCCCCTCCTCTTTCACCTCCTCTCAGTTGCAATAGTTGAGATTCAAAACCTTGGAATTATACTAACTTTCGGCTAGAAAAGGCACTGCAATCACAAGCAGCAGTGATAAGTTGATTTAATCTGTTCTAAATTATCACACGTTTGACAATGTCTACACACTTTAAATCCTTTAAATTCCTCCCGGTCACACCAGGTGATCTCGCCGTTGAGCTCTTCAGTTTCGAAACCATCGCAAATCCGCGTATCTGATTGTCGTGGAAATGAATTAAAACACGTTGCTTTCATCCCGCATTCAAATTATTATTTTTTTAATATGTTATTAATATTCGCTGCTGAAGAAAGACTAGTTATTAGCATCCCTCGGTTTCTCCGGCGCGCCTTTTTTGAATGGTTTTCGCGGTTACTCAGTAGTTCTCAGGTTATTTTTCGTTAATTTATCGGTGCCCTGAGCTTATACGGGTGTGATCGGGTGCGATTAATATTTCAGCTCACTGCGACGACAGAAGGTGGTATTTGTTGTTGTATTTTGTTGTAGTTTGCCTTTTAAACCTACAGCATTAAAAAAAAAAAAACACCGTGCAAGGGGATTGCCTAACTCCAGTAGTGGGGCTCTTAATTGTTGCACCCGTGGTATTCCTAATTTTAGAATGGGTGAGGACGAGAGTTCTTCTCACCTTCAAGTCACGTTGAACGCTAGCGATGCAAAACGAGTCACACTGCATATGACACAGAAGCAAAACGCTGGGCTGTATATTTCTCCAATGGCTGTAAATCACCTATGCGAGCACTAAATAAAATAATGGCGGCAAAAGCTCTGCCACCGTACGGCATAAAATTTTTCAAATAAAAATGCATCAGACTGCAGGCACTGTCACGACCGACTTGCTGTTCTAATGATGCTATTAAGTGCCTCTTTGTCCCTGCGACGCAGATGATAGAATGGGCAAGCGTACGTGATTAGACTTATCATGAATGATTGCATGATCCTGCATAGGTCAGCTTCACTCATGCCCCTGCGACGGGTGGCAATGCGCCTCACCTGCCCGCCTATATGGGGCGCCGTGACGCGTAGCCAGCGGATCGCTTCCGTGTTGTATTATTCTGAATCAACATGCCAAGAACCCTGATCGTGGCTACCGGGGGCATCGGATGGTTGTCAATGTGCTACTCGATGGGTTCCCGAGGGTCGGGTGCTGCCTGCGAGGCTTGTTTGTTCCTTATAACTAAGAGTTCCGATTTAGCCGGTGAACATGCAAGGCAAGGCCGTTCCCCTGCGCGAAAAAGTGTACCGTGTCGACAGCTCGTTGTAATGACTGAAATCTCTCCATCGGATCCGGAGTTGGTCCATATGGTGATGTCGTCGGCGTATATAGAATGATGCATATGTGGGATAGCATCAGGCCTTCCCCCTTTCTCGTACCAATCTTTCGCCTTTTACTAAAGACACGGGGCAGAAGACTGGTTCTATGTTAGCCCTATTTAAAAAGAAGTTTTGACGGGAAAGCATTCAGTTTTGGCGGGCTTCTTGTGGCGTACGCTCGGGGTTGAGGACGGGTTCTATTACTGCCCCCTTTAAGACAAATAATAGATTAAAGAGGTTTCTGCAGAAATACGCATCTAATTCTGGCGGGCTGTTTCGGGTCGGCGTTTTTCTCAGTGGGCAGTTGCCTGTCTTGATGCTGGCAGGCGACGGCGGCCCTGCCATCTTTGCTGCCTCCACGACGCATTTGCGCACCTGAAACGGCAAGCGCTCTCTTCAGAATTCCTGCACCAAGCCTGATTCATGATGCGCAGATTCCTCATCGCGGTGCTAACTTTTGGGGCGCTTGTGTTCACACGTAACCCTTACCGCAACTCTGCCGTGTTTCCAGCAGCGGATCCCTCATCGCTCGTCTGGCTTCTCCGCTGCGCGGTGGCCATTGCATGTGCCTACGTGCGCTCGCCCTGCTCTTCGCGCCACCGCTATGCGTGAGTATCCTGTGGACCTCCCGTCGTCGCCAGGTACTCGTTCTGCAGTGGTCTTCGTGAGAGCCTTCGCATGTCTGCAGCCCTGTCCGCGTCCCTGCTATAGCAAGGTTAAACCGGTGGTTCCTTTGTCTTTCGTGCAGTTTCTTCGCTGCACTACGGATATCGCGCGCTCATCCCTTCGCGCCAATGCTGCGCGGTGGTACTGACTCTTCGTCTCTGTGCAACCTTCCCGCTGTGCAGCGACCGTCGAGCGTGCACACTTCTTCGCACCATCGCTGTGTAGTGGTTCCTCGGTGATCCTCCCCTGCTCGCACAACGTTCCCACCGTGCTGCGTCCGCGCGCCTCAGTGTGTATACTATTTACCAGTGCTGCTGTCCGACCTCAGGTAACTGTGGCCACCTCTACGTGCGCCTCGTCGCTCACATGCCCTCCTCTGGAGCTGCTGCAGCTGCATGCAGCGTCTCACTGGGCTTACGGTGTCTCCGTACTCTGCTGCTACCGGGACGAAGCGGGTGGCGGTGACTCTATACTATGGACCGTGGTTCCTGGATTGAAAGAAGCGATTCTATGTCTCCGAGGGCTGGTGTCGCTGCAGCAGATGAGGTCACCAGCTAACTGCAGCAGATATCATCGGATGTGGGCCTGGAGACCCCTCTGCTCTTGCGGGTGTCATGTGGACTTACCTGCCACCGCATGTCCCGCCGCCCGTTGCCAGTGTTCTGTACCAGCTGGGCTCTACCATCTCTCCCATGTGTCCGGATTATCACTCAGAAACCCCAATCCCTCCTATTCGCTCCGCGTCCCCGTCTGCCTCTGTGCCTTTATGCGCATCCAATCCACCCGCAATCTCGTTCTCCAATCTCGAGTTCCGAGCAGTGCTCGTTTTAAACGGCAGCAGAACTGTGAGTCTTTATGACCCAATATTGTCACAGTACTCCGCTTATCTTGTTTGTATGCATGCGTATGGCTTCATTCGCTTCTTTTATCAAATTAGTGTACAGAATCTGCTGTCGCTCTCGCTAAGATAATTGATTTTCTGTACTTATGCAGTCTCCTCGCCTACAACGGCTAGTATAGACTAGCACGGCGAATTAATATCCGGACAGGCGCAGAATGTGCGTGCATTTTATTTACACTGGACCAGAGGTGTACTTAAAGCGCCATTCCTTTTTTTTTTCTCTCAAAGGCGAATCCGCCATGTGCGCGCCAAGCAGAGGGCGCATTAAACATCTGAGTCAAAACAATATCGACGCATTTCCTTGTGCGCGTTTTGCTTAGCTTAATCTGTTTTTGGGCTGCAGCATATATGTCAATAACTTTGTGGTTTATAGAAGCTATTGCGGGATGAAAGAACAATCGATGTTCAACACAGTCTGTGCAAGGAGGCGGGAATGTTCACGATCTGTTTGTGCCTCATTATTTTAGTTTGGTTTAGGCCGTTGCGCCATGGGCGATGCGGTCAGAGACATTTTTATTTTTTCTTGGGCTGCCCACCATTTAAACAATGTTTTGCGACATAACAAGCGCGGGCATACATGTGCATGTCACCGCGACTAGGAAAAGTAGCATGACTCAGGATATCCTGAATGGGATCTTAGCCGCTTTTTTTGCTGATGTACGTACCATTCGTCTGCATGCATCAGATACTTGTAAGACAAGCTCTTTTTAACGCGATAGCGTTAAGGACCTCGTGTCGCAGAAAAGCCGGTGTGGGCGTTGTGGGCCATTATTGTTGACGTTGTAACACAAAATACGAGAATCTGCAAATAAAAGAATCTTGTGGATTTAAGAGGAATCGAACCAAGGCCTTTCAAACTGAGAGGCAACCACGCGCAGAACACATGCGAAGGCTCGTTGGTTTTAACTGAATAAAAAGAGTAACTGTAATGAGTTATGGTCTTTGACTTCGTGAAGTGTCTTTGTGCACTGACGCGTACAGGAGTAATTATGTGTATGTAAAATTTGAAACGGGACCCGATAAAAATCGCGTTGTACTCTATAAAGCTTTTCAACTGACTGCCATGAGCTGTAGGGTGCCTCTATGGAGCGGGCATCTAGGCACCCTAATGAGCTATAAAGCCCCTTGATAATTCAAATTATCAAGGGGGCTTTAATGAGCTGTGGAACGCAGCGCCACCTTTGTTGTAGAGATGAAAAAATGCAAATAGATTGCGCTGAGGTACGATAAGTGGTGTTATGACCATGTTCGGTTTGAATTTGGGTTTATGGAGTTCTTCGATCATTCCAAAGCGACTCAGGCTACGAGGGACACCGTAGTGGAGGGCTTCGGTTATTTCGGTGGACTGGGTTTTTTTAAAGTGCACTGACATCGCACAGGGGTTGTGGATTTCAATTTGGAGGACCGGCAGACGAAACCTTTGAAGACATCAACTGGTTCGAACGCGGAGCCGGATGAGAACACGACGATTTCGCCCCCGCGGGCTGCAGCGTGGGTGCAACCCGTCGCGACCTCTTCGAGCTTCAGACGGGCAGGCAGCGGTGACCGGACCTGTGTGTGTCATGTTTTGTGCTGGTGTCAACCACTGCGATGTCATGGAGCCCGGCCGCCCGAGCGCCTGGGATGTACGCATTTGTGTGCTGTTGTGGTCAATGAATGCGACGCCAACGGAGACGCAGACCTCCATTACGGCCCCTCTTTCTGCCTTTTCTCTTTCACTCCAAACTTTCTTCCCTCACGCTGTGGTTGAGGTGTCCACCGATATGTGAGACAGTTCCTGCGCCTTTTATTTTCTCTAAAACCACAGTCACGACGGAGACGCACAACGGCGAATTCAGGGAGCAGTGTCACTGCAGCCCGTTCGTGATCTCTTCGGGCGGCGGATGGGCTGCTTTCAGAGGCCTCCTAGAGACTCCGAGCGATTTGTGCAACGGGCAAGGCGTGGTGGTGGTGGTAGTGGTTTTATTAAAAATAATAGTAAAAAGGAAGGAAAAGATTTTTGCTAGCCCCGGCATCTGCCATCGATACTGAAGCACCTGAGCTGGGGCAGCGGAAATAAAGGACAGCAGGCAGAATGAAGAAATGAAATGAAAGAGGTGAGGGGACAGGAAGAGAGGACAGGGGGAGAAGTAATATGTACAAACTATATACACAATAAGAATTGTGTCCAGGTTGTGCGCGTGATTAGTTCAGTTTAGAGGAATTAAATCACACACGCGCACAGCACTGTGTAGGTTACAACTGGAGTGGGGCGTCCAGTTATTAATCGTTCAAGGTAGAACTCGCGGAGCGTTCGGTCACTGCGTGTAACTACCTGACGGAGAACAGACGGGACGTCAAGCCCGTGTGTTCGAGGAATGCACAGAGGCTCACCAAAGTTCGCTCACGAGTGCGCGCACTGCCCTGCGGCCACAATAGCGTCTTGATGGAGTCTGGTAGTATGCCCTGCGCCCTATAGGCCGCGAGCATATCGCGACGAGCATCGGCGAACGCGGAGCAGCGAAGGAGCAGATGTTCTAGTGTTTCCACTGCACCGCATCCGTCACACACATCACTCATCGCGATTCCGTGCCGCACCCGTCGTTCCCCGGGCCACACGCAGCCAATGCGCGCGCGTAGGATCATTGCACGTTGCGACCGTGTAAGTGCGCGACAGCCGGTGACACTGTCGATGCGCTCACCTCCCGCGATGCGTGGGTCGGGGTGCTGCTTTCGGAGATGGTCGTGAATGGCCGCACGCACGTCCTCCAGCGCAAGGGGCAGATCGCTGGCAGGTAGTTGGTGTGCAGCGGTCGCGAGGTCGTCAGCTTCTTCGTTGCCGGCGATGCCGCAGTGACCGGGCACCCACTGTGCACGCACGGCACAACCTCTCTGCGCGAGGCGCTCGATGCGCGAGCGAATTTCCCGCACTAGTGGGGTACCGCGGCCGTTAGATTGCAGGCGGCTGAGGGCGGCGCGGGAGTCGCACAGCAGAGCACTCCTGGGCGGCGGAGGGCCGAGGGTGAGCAGCAGGTCCAGCCCGAGCCGGATCCCCATCAACTCCGCCGTGGTGGAGGAGCCCAGGAAGGTTGCGTGTTGCTGGCTGTGCAGTCGCAGGGCGGGGATGGTGGCCGCCGCAGCAAGGGAGCAGCTGTCGCGGGCCACTGAGCCGTCGGTGTACACGAGGAGATGGTCCTGGAGCTCCTCGTGTATAACGGCTCTGGCCAGCTGCTGCACAGCGCAGAGGGGTGTGCTCCGCTTTCCCGCGATGCCGACGAGCAAGGCGTCGCGCCGAACGGGCAATCGCGTTCCCTGGACTCCCTGGCAGCGCTGCAACACGCTGTCGTGTTCCAGTCTTAAAGGCGAAGGTTAAGCGTCCTTCAATTTTTTCTCCGCTACGCCATTTAGTGCAACCTGCTCAGATGCTGCTTGTGCCGTTTGTTTTGGATAAGATATTTTATTCATCGCAATAAATAGCGTTGTTTTGATAATTTTCTCTTCATCTACACGGAAAAGCAGCAGCTTGCAGCGCGAAGCGGGATTGCTGTGCAGTGCACAGTGCAAGCTTGATGTGGTCCCACAGGGCTCTAGCTCCTCTTTGGCTGAAAAGAACGAACAAAATTCAAAGGAGCAAAATTAGGGCTACGAATAGTATTTCAAACATCTTCTAAACTACCTTCAATCGTATAGAAAAGGTCTTCCTGTTTATTCCTAGAAGTTTTTTTACGACGTTTGAAAGAAGTGTTCTGTAGACCCCTTTTAGAAGTTTTATGACTACACCTAGAAAAAGGATTCTGAAACGTCTTTTGACCCGGACATTAGACGAGCTATATGACTGATTTAAGATGTTGCTTAGTTGCTTTGAAGAGGTCTTATGTCTCAGTTTGTGCTAGCTGGGAAGGTAATTAAACTTACGTCCAAAGTAAAGTATGCCCATCATGCTGCTTTAATTACTTTTGAGGAGCTGAAAACACAAGTTCGATCGCCCATTCTTGCACCTCCGCACTCCCACAAATGACAGATCGCGCGTCTTCACGACCGGTTGGCCGCAGCGAGCACACGTTACCGCCACAGAAAGGGGTGTTTGAGCTTGGCTTTAAAATGCTTGTACTATATATGTAGATACAGGCCACCGAGCGTCCATGCCGCGTACGAGACCTCAAAAGCGGGCGGGAAATTTACAATACATTTTAAAAAAAAGTTATGTGGATTAGCTCAGCTAATCCAGGATATACAAAGCGAAAGATGTCGGCGTTCACTGTGTTCATTGGCGTTGGCGTTGACGATGTTCTAGATGGCGATGGATTTGAGCAAAGGAAGGGCGTATAACGGGCTCCCTGGATATGCGGACGCCTCATTCTTGCTTTGATACATGTGGCGGTGGTGAGAGAAATATGGCCTGAATTCATTAGCGCTGACAGCGTTGTGGCTGACATGCGGCTCTGCAGCTGTAGCTAGGCCGCAGCGTTCATTTGGTGATCAATCTCTCGCGATCAACCATTATCTGCATGCCACCTCCCAGGGTGGTAGGGAGGGGCGCTGCTTATAGATTGTGCGGAACGCAATCAAAGCAAGCTTTTGCAGTTGGACACGAACGCCACGTACATGAAAGCGAGATTGAGGTCTCCACTGACCCACGGAGCCGGTTGTGCGCCTTTCCTTTCGTGAAAATGAGCGGCCTTTGCAAAGTTATCAACGCCAATGAACTCTATGAACGCCGTCGGCTCACTTATTTTGTTTGGTTTTTGAGGAAAGCAAATGACACAGTAACCGTCTCACATATCTCGGTGGACACCCAAACCGGGCCGTAAAGGAAGGGATAAAGGAGGGAGGGAAAGAATAAAGGAAAAACTGAAAATTGAATGTTGGATTTTGAGGAAAGCCGCGGCGCTGCGCAGTGGCGGCACAACTGTGGCTCGGTGCTACTAGTGGCGCATGCGCAGTAGTGACTAGGGAGCGAGAGAGAAACGCGGCAGCGACGAAAGGTCAGGCGACGGAGTCGGCGGCGGCCACTTGCGCCTTGCGTGGCGTCACTCGTGCTCCGACATACGCCGGCTCTCGCGAAGCGCGGTGTTGACTAGCGCAGTGAAGCTTTTCGGTTCAAAACTGCCACTTTCGCACCTCGCGGCGACGCGCGGTGCCGGGCTTTCGCGCGAAAACCTGGCATACGTCGTCACGTCGTGCAAGTGACGTCTGAAGCCGGGGGTCATCATTTGTTCACAGCGCCCAATTCTTTCAGACGTCACGCGCTACCGCGGCCGCGGCTATTCCGCGCGCGCCGCAGCCGGCGGAGGTAGGGGAGGGGAAAAGTAGGTTGGGGCCGACGGAGGAGCGCCGCCGTTTAGAGGTGCGAGAGGAGAGGGAAAGGTGCGAAGACACGGAAGTTCAAATTTTGTCTACAGATAACTCAGCTTCCACAAAACGCATTAAAATAATTCTTGCTGGAGGATAATTATGAAGCGGCGT